>NC_056732.1:1706366405-1706578905 GCF_019279795.1 Protopterus annectens
ACTCCATCGCATATCGCCTACTCAGAGGCAATCTCTGCCTAACATACAAAGCTATGTCAAACCCAGAGCTGTTGGACATGTTCCACTTATAGAAATCCCAATCCCTCTGAGCTACACGCTCTAAGGACCTAAACCTTGTCACCACAATAAACAGAACATGCAGGAGGGATAGATTCCTGTCCCAGAGACTTCCCATACTCTGGAACAGACTAACTATCTATGTCAAATAGAGCTCCTCATTAACACTCTTCAAGAAAAATCTTGATGATTGGATGGGTAATAGGAAATTCACCCCGGGGATCACTTCTGTGGTTCTGCTTGACAGGGGCACAGGAAAATAATTTTCTTGGGTGGCAAAAGCCAGGGTACCTTTTTCGCTAGGCTTGTATAGGCCCTAGGGCCAACAGCCTAGTACCTACCTATGAATCTATGAACCTACACACACACACACACACACACACACACACACACACACACACACACACACACACACACACACACACACACATACATATAAAGAGGGGGATAGTTTTTCTACCTAGTTCTTTGGGCTAGACATGTTTCTGGTCTGCAGCATCGTTTGCTTGCTACTCGGAAAGACATCCATATAAAAAAGGGCTGCCCCTACTTTCCCACTGCTGCATCCCAATTTCCTTGGACTTTCATACCTTGAAGACCAGAGAAAGCCTCCTTCCAGTCTACAAGGACGGCCTCTTCCAAAATCATCTAAGTGTAGGTGTTATCCTACAGTTTTTCTGTAAATCCTTCACTGTATTTCCTGTAATTTATTATTTTTGCTGCCTTGCACACTCACACAGACTATACCCTACCATTCTTTCCCCACTCATTTTTTAGGCTGTTAAACATGATTCCCTTATGTTGCCACTAGATGGCAGTGTACCACAAGAAAACCAACTTCTACTATACTTAAACGAAAAGGTAGATATTATAGTAAATGGATAGTATTATAACTTCATAATTCAGGTCAGGTCCATTGCTTATTAGTTAACAGCCCTTGTCCACACGGGAGCTTAATTCCTTACTACAACTTTGTGTCTATCTTTAAACTAGTTTTCTCTTTTTACCCAAAAAGATATATACTTACCTTACAATTACAAGCCTAGTACTGTTTTCTGATTGTTTTTTTTTCAGCAGTCTTGCCTCTGTTACAGCTGGGCGAGCCCCACTCCATTTGCCTTGCTTCACTTGGGCTCGCTTCGCTCCCCTACCCCCATTCCCATGCACCCTCACTTCAATTACTCTTATACTTATCCTTGCCCCACCTCCCCAGCCATCCACCAATCCAGCTCCTCCTCCTCCATACCCCACCCAGTTTCCACACTCTCACTTAAACACCTAACATCCCCCCTACATACTCCATTTCCCCTGCTACTCCATACAACCATATACCCAGTAACCTCACCCCCTATCTTCGTACCTCTTAATTACATCTTTCCCACCTTCCATACCTACTTTATACCATAACACTTCACCCTCACATCACTAGCACTACCTCAAAAATCCTATCCATACTTCAGTAACGAACCCACTCTACTACCATAGGAGCCCATCTCACATATACACCTCCTATACTCCACTTACTCCACTCCCCACACTAATGCCTCCCTTAATCAACATTTTTCTCCTTGCTTTTTCTATTTACCTCTCTATCCTTCTAATACTCTCATCACTACACCCAACCTACATACCTCCCAAACCCACATCTACTACAGCCACCTATGATGTCACCCGCTCCAGCTACTCTACAATTTGCTTTAGTCTGTATGCCACATATTTAATTTTAAAAAGAAACTAACTATCCTCTGTCCACAACTTAATTTTCCTAGCAACATTGACCATAACTATTTTATAAAAAAGAAGCTCCATCCTAAAACTTTTCCTACTCATCCTAGCCTAGTCCAGTGTGGTGATATACACCCTAGCCGTGAGCCTTCCTTTCTCTCTCAAAATGTCCCTAACACCACAAAGTCTCTCAATTTCACCAACATCAACATTCAAAGTATAAGAAATCAAATTCCCCTTCTGCAAGCCTGGTTAAGTCAACACAAACCAGACTTTACAGCCATAACCAAAACCTGGCTAAAACCATATATAAAGAATACTGAATTTCTTCCCCCAAACTATTCATGCCTTACATCAGATAGACTCCACAAAAAAGGCGGAGGCATTGTCTTATTATATCCAAATACCTTCACAGTGATTCCATACTCAAAGCCTATTCTCTTTTTCTCCACCGCAAAGTTACTTTTTACCATCCTAAAACAAAACGAAAGTAAATGTATTTGTATCATAGTCATATACATTCCCGAGGCAACAATATTCCTATTCTTGAAGACATTCTTGCCTGGACTAGCGATAATATTAAAAACGAAACAATCATGTTGGGTGACGTTAACATAAATTGGATCGACTTCTCTAACAACAACCCCTACTCAGCTATCAACCTTCATATCTATACTCAACTAATCTCTGATATTACTAGACCTGACAACAAGAATAGCATAGGTTAAATCTTGGATTGGACAATGGTTTCTGACCTTAATAAGATTACCACCTCTGGAACACTCCCAGATAGTATAAGTGACCACTCTCCAGCATTCTTAATATGTAAGCCCTCCCTCTATACCAAATATACACCAATACAGACACACCCGAAATTTATCTCATTTCTCTACAAATACTTTTAGTGACATCTTGCATAATATTAACTGGAATCCTCTAAGACTTCTTCCACTTAACAAAGCCATGGAATTATTCAATTCCACATCTCTTAGTGTCCTAAATTGTCTTGCCCCTCACCGCCTAAAAAAAGTCAAGGCTATACAAGCTAAATGGCTTGCCAAGTCCACAAAGGAAATCATGTCTTCTAGGGACAAAGCCTGGAAAGCCTGGCTAAAACTTAAACCCCCTTCCAGTCTCACTTAATATAAACAACTTCAAAACCAGGCCAAACGATTAGTACTCAAAAACAAAAAAGAATATTTCGAAACCCTCTAAAGCCAACATGAATATAATCTCAAGAAATTTTGGGGAGCAATCAACTCAATCAATCAGACATTGCCAACATACTGGCAGACAGGTTCAGTGCAAACTTCACCCCCCTCTCCCCCCCCTAAAGGAGAGATAACTATCCCAGAGGAGTGTAGCCTCCCAGACATCTCAAATGTGCAGGTGAAAGCTGCTCTCTCTAAAGCTAAAAACACAGCATCAATGGGACCGGATGGTGTCCCCGGCTGTGTGCTACACAAGCTAAATGAGGAATTAAACCTGCACATAAGGCAGCTGTTTAATCTCAGCCTTACCACAGGCTACGTGCCCAAGGAGTGGTGTATGGCAACTGTGGTCCCACTCCACAAAGGCGGTGCCTCTACAGACCCTGGTAATTACCACCCCATAAGCTTAACAAGTCTAGTCTGCAAAGCTATGGAGAGGATCATAATGGAGCTCATAAACAAAGATATAGGGGACTTGCAGACATTAGACCCAACCCAGTTTGGCTTCGTCAAGGGCAGATCATGCCTTTTGAACTTGGTCGACTTCTTCGAAACAGTCCCCAAGGCCATTGATGAGGAGAAAGGCAGTCCATACAGCCTACCTTGACCTTGCAAAGGCTTTCGATACAATACCCCACTCGGGTATTGTAGAAAAACTTACCAGCTTAAATGTAAACCCATATGTCACAAGATGGGTTGCAAACTGGCTTAAGGACAGAACCCACAGGGTTAGAGTTGCTGGCGCTATGTCAGACTCCAAGTTGGTCACAAGTGGTGTCCCACAGGGCTCGGTCCTTGGCCCCCTATTGTTCGGCATCTACTTCTCAGAAGTACAGGCCAACATGGGAGGACTTTGGCTGACAAAGTTTGCAGACGACTGCAAACTGGGTGCCATAGTGGAAAGTGCATCGGACACGGATATCCTTCAGAAGGGACTCACGGAAACAGATAGCTGGTGCCAGAGCCATGGCCTGAAGTTAAATGCCAAAAAATATATAGTCATACCCTTCGGGAAAAACAAGGTAACCCCAAGCTACCATATAGGTGGCAATCCACTAAGCACAGAAGAGGTTATCAGGGACCTGGGGACCCAGGTTGACAGTGGCCTTTCTTTTGACACTCACGTTGCTAAAGTGGTTAGAAAGACCTTCTACATTGCCCACCTGATCATGAAGGGATTCACATCCAGATCTAGTGAGGTCATTGTTCCCTGTACTCTTCACTTATCAGACCAATGATCGAGTACAATGCCCCATTCGGGATGTATCTCACCCGACATCTGCAGCAATTGGAGAGACCCCAAAGTTCCTCACCAAAAGGATAAAGGGACTCCAAAATCTGTCATATGCTGCCAGATTGAAGAAACTCCAGCTCTATTCAGTCGCATACCGTCTGCTCAGAGGTGACATGTGCCTGACATACAAGGCCATGTCCAACCCGGAATTAATGGACATGCTCCACCTCAAAAAAATCCAAATCCACCAAAACCACTAGAGCAAGCAACTTAAACCTTAGCACGGATATAAATAGGACGTGCTGGAGGGATAGATATATCACTCAGAGACTCCCTATGCTGTGGAATAAAATCCCGGTCCATGTGAGGCAGAGCACCTCGCTGGCTCTGTTCAAGAGAAATCTTGACCTGTGGAGATCGTAGGTTTACCCCGGGAATCATCTCTGTGTCACTGCTGGACAGAGGCACAACAAACTAATGGGCACAGTATTTTTTCATATAAGGGGTGGCGTAAGCCACAAAAATTTGGGCTAGGCTTACAAATGCCTTAGGGCAGATAGCCTAGTATAAACCTATAAACCTATGAACCTATGAACTCCCTACTCCATCCTGGAACTAACCATAATTCTTGCCCAAACCCTGAAAATACACCCTCTGAATTAGCCTCACTCTTTAATTCTTATTTCATCGACACCATCACTAAACTTACTACCACCTTCCCACTCATCAGCACAGGCCCATTAAACCGTACACTAGTACACACATCATCTACCACAATACCCACTTTCACACTCTCACCCATACCTACCTATACTATACAAAAGCTTCTTCATAAAATAAAACCATACACAGATGCCCCTGATAACCTACCTGCAGAATTCTTACAATTACCAGCCTCCTCCATAGCATATCCCATCAACATTCTAATCAATAGGTCCATTCAGGAATCAAGTTTAACTGATATCTGGAAAAAGGCTTACATTCTCCCACTTCATAAAGGAGGAAACAACTCTGGCATCTCTAACTTCTGACCTATCTCTATTCTTTCCCCCATCTCAAAAATTCTTGAGAAATTCATTCACACCCAGCTCCTTAGTCATCTGGTTAATCATCAACTCCTTTCCTCCACTCAACATGGCTTTAGGCCAGGGTGTAGCATGAATACCTCCCTCATTTCCTTCCTGGATACAGTAAATAGAGCTTGGGATGCTGGATCCATACTCTCTGCACTCTTTCTTGATCTATCAAAAGCATTTGACACATTTTCCCACTCCCATCTGCTTAGTAAACTCTCCATCCTTGGCATGTCTCCCCCCACCCTTCACTGGTTCCACAACTATCACTGCAATAGGCAACAATCTACCATCTGGCAGCACTCCTCCTCCCCTTTCATCAACACTAATATAGGGGTACCCCTGGGATCTATACTGGGTCCCCTTTAATTTAATATATTCATCAATGACTTCCACACTTCTCTCACCCACAGTGCTGTTATCCAGTACACAGATGACTCTACTATAGCCTCTTCTTCTAAATCTGCCTCTACACTACAGAAACTACCCCAAGAAGCATTTATCTCACCCGAATCCTGGATGTCACAAAACCATCTCACCCTTAATCCCAATAAAACTAAACTCCTAATATTCACCCCCAAAAAATCAAGCCAGATTGAGAAGTCTGAATTCTTTGCCCATTTACAAAATAATACTACTACTGGTGTCGTTCCCAGTACCAAATTGCTTGGTGTCATCATTGACCTTCATATCTATAATAACATGAAAAACTGGGAGCCCTTTACAGACACAATTACTTTCTCAGCTACTCTGCAAAAAAGGCTCTTGCCTCATCATTCCTGCTTCCAACTCTCTTATATGGTGCCCCCATCCTCATCAACATTCCATCCTCTCTAAAAGTAAAACTCAACTCATGCTACAACAAAGTTGCCAAATTTGCTACAAATGCTAAATACTTCTCCCACCACAATTCCTCACTACACCAACTAAACTGGCTCGAACTCCACCATCACCTCATTCATTTACAACTAACTACTGCCCATAAACTTATTTATGACCCAGGAGTCTGCCCATCCCTCTCCCACATTCTGACTACATACCATCCTAAGCGACTCCTAAGGTCATAAAACAAAATGCTATTGAACATTGATAAATCAAAGCTCACAGCAGGCCACATGCTGTATTTTTTTACTGTCTCCAAGCTATGGAATAATCTCCCTGCTGCACTCAAATTGCATCTCTCCTCACACTGGATATGCACCTGCACCCCTACTGACAACCCCATAACCTGACCTTCTCTTAGAATCTGTATTGTGTCACACTCTGTTAGAATCTGTATTGTGTCACACTGTAACTAGCCTATCTTCCCCTTCCCTCTATCAAACCATTTCTTTCTGCTGTCACTTTACCCTCTGCTATCCCCACTTCAGCCTTATATCTTCCTCTCTCATCCTTCACCCTAAACTCTTCTCTGCTAATAATATTACTTACATATAAAAACTTTTCTATTCTTACTGCTACCACTGTATGAAGTAACTCTCCACTGTCATTATCAACTGATTCAATGTTATTATCACACTACTCTATCTTGCCATTCTTCATTTGATGTGCTACTACTGTCTTATATATACTGTATTTATTGTGCAACATTTTATTTACATGTAATTTAATGTGGAGCTTTTCTCCCCAGGCCTCCACTGAAAATGGGCTCTTCTCAGGCCCAGTGGACTTTCCTGGTAAACAAATGCAATAAATAAATAAATAGTGTTGTCTACCTGTGTGTGAGTGCATGTGCCAAGATGACCACAGAAGAAATGTTACTGCAGAACACAGTGGCTGTAATTGAAAGGATGCTTGTAGCAGCTAAATCAATTGCAACCCCCAAAACAGTGCCACCATTAAAACAACTTGCCCAGGGGAGTGACTTTGAGTAGTGTTTAACCATCTTTAAGTGGTATGCCCACCAGGAGGGATGCCACTGAGCTGGCTTGGACAGAATCTTCTCAGACTAGTTAACTAAAGAACCAGTGAAAGCCGTCATGAACATGCCGAAGACAAACTGCCAAGACTATGATGAAGTCAAAAAAAAGCTAGTGCTACCTTTGGTACTTATGAAAACATGCCTGAGTATGACATTTTTGAGCTTAACAAACCAGTAAGGTAATAATTATGTAACTTAAAGGTGTATTAATAATGTGTGGTTAAATTCACCATGTCAACATAATAAGAAATAAAGGATAGGAATTGTGAAATTCAAAAGGTCTTTATTTTCTAGTTAAAAAAAACTTGTTACACCATGAAATTATGCCTAAATAGGTTCATAGGTAGGTACTAGGCTATCTGCCGAAGGTTTTTATAAGCCTAGCCAGAATGTGTTGGCTTTCGCCGCCCCCTTAGATTAGTTCCCTGTGCCTCTGTCCAGCAGAGTCACTGAAGTGATCCCCGGGGTAAACTTTCTGTTTTCCATCCACTTGTCAAGGTTTCTCTTGAAGAGTGTTAGTGAGGAGCTCTGCCTAATGTGGATTGGAATCTTGTTCCAAAGCATGGGAAGTCTCTAGGACAGGAATCTATCCCTCCAGCACATCTTATTTATTGTTGTGAGGTTTAGATCCCTAGAGCTTGTGGCTCGAGGGGATTTGGTTTTCTTTAGGTGGAGCATGTCCATCAATTCTGGGTTGGACATGGCCTTGTATGTCAGGCAGAGATCACCTCTGAGTAGGTGGTATGCTTCCGAGTACAGCTAATCCTCTTGGTGAGGTACTTCTGTGGTCTTTCCAGCTGTTGCAGGTGTCTTGTAAGGTACATCCCAAATGGGGCGTTGTACTCTGTGATGGGTCTGATGAGTGATGAGTAGAGGGGCATAATGACCTCTTTTGATCTGGATGCGAACCCTTTTGTGATTAGGTGGGCCACATAGAAGGATTTTCTAACCACTTTGGCAATGTGATTATCAAAGGAGAGATTACTATCTACTTGGGTCCCCAGATCCCTTATTGTGTCTTCTGTATTTAGGGTACTACCACCTATGTGGTAATTTGTGGGTACTTTGTTTTTTTCCAAAAGGGATGACTATGCACTTTTTGGCATTTAGCTTGAGGCCATGATTTTGACAACAGGTATCCATCTCATTGAGACCCTTTTGGAGGATGTCTGTGTCAGCCAGAGAGTCAGTTATAGCCCCTAGTTTGCAATCGTCTGCGAACTTGGTCAGCTGTAGTCCTCCTGTGCTTGCCAGTACCTCTGAGAAGTATATACCGAACAGGAGGGGTCCTAGGACTGAGCCCTGGGGAACACCACTTATAACCGGTTTAGAGTCTGACCTAGCTTCCGCAACTCTCACCATGTGGGTTCTGTCCATGAGCCAGTTGGCAACCCATCTTGTGACATAGGGGTTTATGTTCAGGCTGGTGAGCTTGTCTATAATACCAGAATGGAGAATGGTGTCAAAGGCCTTTGCGAGGTCTATGTAGGCTGTGTGTACCACCTTTCCCTTGTCTATAGCCTTGATAATTGTCTCATAGAAGTGCACCAGGTTTAGGAGGCATGATCTGCCCTTAACAAAGCTGAACTGGGTAGGGTCCAGTGTTTGGAGGTTCCCAATGCCTCTGTTAATGAGTTACATGATGATGCACTCCATAGCCTTGCAGACCAAGCTAGTCAGGCTTATAGGGCGATAGTTCCCGGAGTCTGTTGTGGCTTCACCTTTGTGGAGAGGAATAACCATTGCTGTGCGCCACTCTATGGGTACGTAGCCTGTGGAGAGGCTGAGTTTGAACAGTGTGTTTAGGTGAGGGGTTAGTTTGTCTTTGAGTTCATGTAGGACGCAGCCTGGGACACCGTCCGGTCCCATTGATGTTGTGTTTTTGGCTTTGGAGAGGGCTGTTTTAACCTGAGTGTCTTTGATTTCAGGGGCTCTACATTCTTATGGTATGGTTATGGGCCCTTTTGGGGGTGAGAGGGGAGTGAAGTTTGCACTGAACCTGTCTGCCAGGATGTTGGCGATATCGGTCAGTTCAGTGTATTTTGTGCCATTCTGCACTAACTCCAAGCAGATCTGATCATTGACACTTAGATTATTGACATAGCTAAAGAATGCCTTGTGGTTATCTTTGGAGTCCTTGGCAATTTTTCTTTCAAAGCTAGCCTTGGATGATTTTATGATGGATCATAGTTTCTTGCTGACACTGATCAGGGATGTCTTCCCTTCTTGGGATTTTGCTCTTTTCTGTACTAGTTTCCTCCTTCTGTTGTATAGCTTGTTTATGGCAGGGGTCCACCAGATTGGTTTCCTTTTCTTGGAGGAGTGAGTCTTGGTTTTGCTTGGGATAGCATGATCCATGCATTCTTGTAGGTGCCCATAGTATGCATTAGTAAAGGATTTTGCAGCTTGGACAGCATTACCCTTTAGCATGGGGGTTTAAAACTTTCCACCTCTATCTTAAGCAATGTGAAGTTTGCTTTTGAAATGTTTTTCACAGTGGTTTCCTTGACTGGGAGTGGGGGCGGAATGTGGATATCTAGAGTGATTTGTTTATGGTCAGATCTAACCAGCGAGGGGTTGACCTCTGGTGTGGAACACCGGTTGCCCATGTTGGTGATGACCAGGTCCAATATGTTGTCACCTGTGGTGGGAGTGTTGACCAGTTAATCCAGGGCATTTGAGTTTATAAATTCTAGGAAATGTTGGGCAAGGCAGTTAGTACTTGAGTAGTTCTCCCAGTTAATGTTTGAGTAATTGAAATCACCCAATATTAGGGTGTTTGGTAGGACCTTTATGTTTCCCAGTGTTTCCCAAAACGTGGAATGGGGGTCCTGGGACATGGTGGGTGATCTGTAGCAAGCTACAATTTGAATTGCAGTTTTGCCCATTGTTAGTGGCACGTGGATGATCTCTGAAGCATCGTGCTGTGCCACTAACCTGAAGGTGTGGGTATCCTTGATGAATATGGATATGCCCCCGGCTTTTATATTTCAGTCCGGGTTCTGTGGCCGAAATGTATGGTATGAGTTGTGACCTGGTAGTGCTGGGGTGCTCTCTGAAGCCTTAAACCAGGTTTCTGTTACTGCACATATATCGATTTTCTCCATACTGAGGAGTGTCTTGAGTGCGTGCATTTTGAGGCTTAAACTTCTGGCATTTAGTAGCATTACCCTCAGTTTTTTGTTGCTTGTGCTATATACAGCGGTGAGTTTGTCTTTTGAGCCTTGACTAAAAAAGGCACTATGGGGGTGGCAAGAGACTTGGCCAATATTCGAAAACCTAAGCTTGTTGAGCATGTCATCCCAGGCGGATGGACACTGGATCCCCTTTGAATGACACCAGAAACTTAGCCAATTGTTGAAATTGATCATTTTTTCTTTATACCGTGGTATCATTCTTGGTGAGGGCAGGATGCTACTCAGGGTCAGGGTCATACCAGCCAGGGCTACGTAATCAGAGAGCTCTTCCATGTTTCTTTTCATGTAGTCCAGGGAGGTATGGCTCAGGTCATTCACACCAACATGGACAATGACAGAGTCATATTTTTACTTGTTCTGGAGTGACCTGAGTGCTTGTGTTATGTGGCGGATCCTGGCACCTGACAGGCAGCTAACAGTAACCTTCTCCTTGTTCAGCCTAGTGAGTTGGATGTCAGTGTGCCTGACTATAGAGTCACCTATTACTAGTGTCTTGGGTATGTTGTTATGCCTTAAGGGCTGTGATTGCGTGGCACACTGGTTTTGTGAAGTATGTGTTTCATGGTTTGTGTTGGGGGTGGAGATTGCTTGGATGTCTGCTTTAAAGGTCTCTGTGGCTTTTGCAGATTTTTATTTAGAGCCTCCGAGTATGTTTTTGTGTGTTTTTTGCCTGTGCTGGTTTAATGCGTCTATGTGAGACTGGTGGTGTGATGCAAGTATTTCCCTTTTCCTCTTGACTGTCTGATCCAGTCTTGAGTTGAGAGAGCTTAGCTTCCAGTTTGGCTGTATAACTGCATGTACTAGTGTTTGGTGGTAGGAGGAGAGGGTTGTCTGTGTACATGAGACAGTTGTAAGATTGCCTCAAAATGCCCAGATTCACCAATTGGACTGGAGAGTACACCTGAAACTGCCCTTTGGGCATGCCTGGATAAGTACAGTGAACTGTTTTACTGATTGGCTGGTAAGGTCAAATAGAGAGTCTTGTCCTTCTCTACAGTATAGGGGGGTCTAGTGCTAGGGTTTATAAGTGCTTGCTATGGGTTTTGAGGAAGTGCCGGGCTGAGAAATGAATGGTTTGAGTGCTTAAGTTAAAAGTTTGTCTAGTTCCAAGGGAAAAATTGAAGAGAAGAGTTTGTGTAGCTGGGAATAGTTATACCCTAGCTAACTGGCACTGCCCGGCACGCAGAACCAGACAAATGCGTTTTTTATAGCAGGGAAATGAAAGAGATAGAATTAACCCAAAATGGCCAATAAACTACAAATTTTTGGGCTGATACCACTCCTCCGGGGACAAATAGGCTGCTCAAAGCTCCCCTCTCTCTCAGGTGAGCAGAGAAACTTCCTTCTATCCAAGTAAGGTATGGGCAAACACAGAGACTTGTAACACAGCCCTGAATTGAGCATTTACCTGAAAACTGGACTATACTAGCTTAGAAAGGTGGGAAACAAGTATTTTTTTTTTGTTTTTTTTTTTCAGAAAATAAAGCAGATGCAATCAAAGAAACACTTTAAATGCACAGAAAAGGATACTTATTGTTATATATCTCAGATCAGAGTTGTAGTCAATGCCCCTATTACTAAAGTAGGAAGAAACACAAATACAGTAAAAGCAGATTAATAAAGTGATATATATATATATATATATATATATATATATATATATATATATATATATAACAATAGAAAATGAACAAACTGATTTAAACAAGTTACCCAGTTAACCAGAAAAAAGCTCAAAACTGAGCCCTGTTCCAGCAGTCTTCAATCAGACAAGTTCTAACTACACACTCCTGCCACTAGGGTGCAGGGGAACCTTCTCCAAAACAAGATGGCCTGCATCAGTGCTCAAGTTATACAAACAAAGCTAGATTCAGCAGGCCTGAATCTGGTCTATGCTACAGCAACAAGGCGCACCAATTTCAGAAAGAAACAGTTCAAATAAGCAGGCACACTAAGACTGTGACCAGAAATTCCCAACTCAGAAGGGCAGAATCCAGCCTCTCGTCCCACAAGAGTGCAGATCACAAACATTCTTAATGTAGAATAACTGGCCTGAAGCCCAAGTGCTTAAACCAGAACTAATACACTTTTAGAATAGCAGACACTGAGCCTTCAATCAGCAATTCCCAGCTTAGAAGGATGTAAGCTACCTGTCCTGTCACAACAGTGCAGACCACAAATCTTCTTAGTGTAAAACAACTGGTAAAAAGCCCAAGTGCTTAAACCAAAATACTTAGAATAATAGTTACAATTTAATCAGGCTACTACCAAGCAGTAATAAATGCAGCAGAATAAATAAAATTGAGTGCTTTTAAGAAGAGGCAAAAGCTAAATAAAGTAGGCGGAAACACAAATACAGTAAAAGCAGATTAATAAAGTGCATTTTTTTTTGTTAGTAAAGTGCAAGGAGAGAGGAAGGAAGAACCAAAGTGGGTTGGCCTTCTCAAATCTTCTCTCTGTATTAAGCAGAGTGAACACTAGACTCAGAATATGATTTCACTGTACTCGGTTAAGTGAGCAAATGAGATAGACCCAGGAGGATTGTTCAAATACAGACTTGCAGGAGGGGCAGACAATTCCAGAGCCACTACCACCTAAGAACAGGGAGGGTGGGTAGGGAACTAACTGCAGAGAGACACACAGCACACTATTTAGTGAAACAATTAGGTAACAAAAAAAATAAAATGCAGTACTTTTAAAACTGAAAGTTTGCACTTGACGGAAGAATAAAACACAGTACTGCAAGTTTGCACTTAACTTCAGCTTCGAATGCAGGTGATTGTAGCCTACCAAGTCACTCAGAAATTGAGCATAAAATGAATTTTCAAACGTTGTGGCTAGCACATAAAGTGCAGAGGAAACCCTCTAGGCTAATAGTTAAATATCAGATAACAAAGAAGTGAGAAGACCACTACCCCCACTTACAGCAGAGAGACACACAGCACACTATTCAGTGAACAATCTAAACCCTCAGTAAAGCTTTTGTCAAATGCTGATAAGAAAGAGTAACAGCTATAGTCATACTCTGTTTTAAATGTGAATAAAGGGGTACATAGCTAAAGTTTGTGTTAGTAATATTTTTAAACCATTGAAAACTATAACCATTGTAAAGCACGCTATTAGTGATGATATACCTTTAGCATATGATAAATTATTTTTCAGAATGGCTGGAATTGTATTCTGCTAACATGTTACCTCCAAGTTAATTAAATTACAGTGCCTTAAGGGAGAGAATGCAATGATTAAACTTAGTATGGTGACACTACCAAAGCAGCAGTATGTATGTCAGAAAAAATATATTAATAAAAATCTATAAAAGTGGTATACATCCTTGGTGGTAAGAAACATTAACGTATTACACAGATAGAAATACAAACTGGATTTCAAAAGTTTTAATTCATTTGCTGACGTTACCAATTTAACATGACTTGAGAATAAGGATAGGTTATTCCCACTTTAAACAGTTGTGAAAGCAATATCACCGTGGGAAAGGGAAGCTGTAGGTGCAAAACAGGGATCAGACAGTATGACAAACACAGCCATCCTAAACATTTTAAATAACTTATTTCAAATAATTCATTTAAATACAGTTAATTCAAATGCAATTAATTCAAAATTGATTAATGAACTATTCTACTAAACTTTTACATATAAGAATATAAATATATATATATATATATATATATATATATATATATATATATATATATATGAGAATCTTCTTCTTCTTTCGGCTGCTCCCGTATGAGAATAAACACACATATATATCACCTTTATGTAAACCCAGAAACCATGACAATGCGAATTTCATTAATAAAAATATTTATAAATATCAAAAAAAGTTAATTTCCAAAAAAAAAATGTTTATATATTAACCTCAAGATTGAGACCCCTAGGATATAAGGTCCCATAATTGAGAATGAACTTACTTTCCAACTCATTCAGCCTTCTCACCATATCACCCCCCCCCCAACTAACACAGGTTGTGCCAGAATGCTAAAGAAAAAGGAACTAGTGCTCCCCCCATGGATATTCACAAAGTGTTCAGCAACTGGACTGTTAAAATTTCTATTACTGATATCCCCAAATGTTCCATGATCCTAACTTTTACTGCTCTTTTTGTTTAACCAAAATACCATTTTACATTTACACATCCACACCCCACAATATAAACTACACAAGAGTTACAACCAAATTACCCCTACAAATGAATTTTCTACCATTTATAAATGTGCCAGAAATGATTTTAATAAAATTACATACCTTACAGCGTCTACAAGCAGAAACACCTACATCAGCACGTGGGCCTTTAGTTAAGGGCATATTCAATAATTCCTTTAAGTTGGCATATCTACCATATGAAAATCTAACATACTTTGGAAACAAATTACCAACTGTAACATCTTCACAAACTATATACCAGAGGTCCAAAAGTGCCCTTCTCATTACCTCTGAAAAACCAGAATATCGAGAAACAAAGAAGAGCAATTTATCATCACAGGCATTGGAAATCCAAATCCTTATTCATAACTACTTTATGGCCACTAATAGCTTTTTTACCAGGTTTTATATCCAATGCCTCATTTAACTCCTGATTTAAATGCTCAACCATGTAACCTCACTTAACCAGCCTGTCTTTAGCTTCCCTTACAAATTTCTTTTTAAACCTTACTTCAGAGGTGTTTCTGCAAATGCACTTAAATTCCCCCAGGGGCAACAATTTTAACAAATGGGGAGGATGCATACTATCCGCATGCAGAAAATTATTAACTGATGTATCCTTCCTGAATGGTCTATATTGAATTTTCCTCCAACTGTCCACATACAGCACGACATCCAAAAATTGAATGCAAGATTCACCTTTTTTCATAGAAAACCTTAAACCATGACTATTTGAATTTAACTCATTAAAAAATTGATCAAATTCATTAACATTACCCCTAGACAAGAAAATAAGGTCATCTATAAACCGCTTGTAAATCAATACATGCTTCTTAAAAAAATCAGTACTATAGATGAACAGTTTTTCAAAATATCCCATATACAAAATTGCATACGTTGGAGCATAAGAAACCCCCATCGCTGTACCCTTATGCTGCAAAAACACATCACCCTCAAATTTAAAGTAACTGTAAGTCATCAAAACTACCCTTAAAGGTAACCAAAGTATTACTTTGTTTGACGAATGGAATAACTTATTCCATAGGCTGGGAATGTATTTAGTCAAGAACTATTCCTCCAGTGAGTCTTGATAACTTTTCAGTGTAGAACAAGAAAAAATAACTAAGGCAGAGAGAGCAACTAGCATTAAATAGTACTGGTATGAGTTGCCTTTCCTGAAAAAAGACTTTGGCGTGGAGTGCCTGTACTGGTAGTGGAGGAGTCAGTGTCTTCTACCTCATTATATGTTAACCTTGAGGAAACCACAGTGTGGTAAGACAGTTACATTTTAAAAATGTACAGTGGGAAGGTGACACTTTGAGAAGAGGAAGGGAAAAACGAACTAGGGTAGTAGAGAAAGAAGTTGAATAATATTGTCTTACTTCTTAAACATACACTGAGTTACAAAGTGACTTGTTATACAGAATAATGGTAGAGCAGGTAGTAGTATGCCAACTACTGGTGCCAAACATTTTAGAAACCTAATGATGAAATTAAATACATAGCCATGTACAAGGGAGACTCCTAGGAATGGACAAGACTAAAACATGGATCTTAGCAAGCTTTTAAAGGCCTAGAATAATTAGAGAAGTTAAGAACTTCTTTGATGGATGCCCTGAGTGTCAGAAGATAGTCCCTCATCCAGTCTTTAAAAATCCATTGATTCCAGTTATGATGTTTGAGAATTAACTCCTCCACTGTTTTTGAGTAACAGTATAACACATTTGTGAGCAACAATCAAGCCTTGTAAAATCTGCAGATGATAAATTATAATTTGCAATTTAATCTGCAATATCTGTTTGTCAGTGGCATGAATATATGTTCACCGGGACTGCCAAGATGGCTGCACATTGAGTAACAGCATAATTCTGGCTCTCCCAGTCTGAAAACAGAAACTTCACAGAGAAAGACTAGATTTATGGGTAAATTTCAGTAACTGATTAATAAGTGCACTGCCTAGATGCCAGGAAAAAAGAAAAATAAAGGACCTGGAGGAAAATTAGCCACAAAAGTTGAGGAAAAAAACACAGAATGGGAAAAGTACTGCAGTTGCTCAGAAAGAAGCAGTGCAAGTTCCAGACATGACTTCCAGTAACCTAGAGGGAAGTATAAAGTAGCTGCACACAGACATGGTTAAAACAAACAAAACACTGATGGATTGTACCAACACAAACAATAAAAAGCTGGAAAAATGGAAGAAGCTTTGAATAGATATTCAGATAAGGTAAAAGAACTGCAAAACTCGGAGGTTGAAATGAAGAAAAGGCTGGCTGAATATGAGACTGCACAGGAAGATATGTTTCAAAAAATAATATAATTAGAGGACAGAGCATGTAGGGGAAACCTTAGATTTTCTGCTTTACCAGAGAAGCTGGAAGGAACAGACTGTATTAATTTTATGAAAGTACAAATAAGCAACTGGATTGGTATTCCACAATGAGAATTGTTAATTAAAAGGGCACATTGTGTGTATTCTCCAACCTGGCTATGTGAAAATAGCCTAGACCTTTAGTAGTAAAACTGCAATCTTATCAGCAGAAGGGGTTGATTCTGACAAAACTGTGGCAGAAGGACAAAGTACTAAAAGTGGGAGACAGCAGAGTGTTTGTTGAGAATGACTACTCATTGCACACCAGGCAGAAGAGGAATAAATGTATTCCATTATATAGGGCATGCAGAGAAACAGGTGTGAGATTCAAACTGCTGTACCCAGTTATCCTCAAAATATTTTTCCCTGGAGAAACAAAAACATTTTTGATGAAGTACATGCTAAGGAAGAAATACAAAAGGTCATCCAACAAAAATGTGAGCTGTGAAACAGAAGGAGATTCTGCTTCTTGTTCTTCTGGTAATAAAGAACATATGTGTGACTTTGCCAGTACAAATAATAAGCAAAGGTATGTTGTAGCATTATGTCTACTAGCTACAGGGACTTTTCAGAGGCCCACATGAGGATATATTAGAGTTGTCACAGGCCTCAGCTTCTAAAATCTTACAGCACTTTCTAATTGCAATATTACAACATGCAGGGGATCATATCTGTTTCCCACATACTCAAGAGAACAGAGCCACAACCATGCAACAGTTTCAAGCCATAGCACTTCCCTGAGGTTTTTGGCCATAGACTGCATGCACGTAGAAATAAAATCCCCACCCAGTGAACAGGAAGGAGGTACATAAACAGAAAAAGGATACCACTCCATTAACTGTCAGGTTGTCTATAAATGCACAAGAGATTGTCTACAATGTGTATGCAGGTAACCCTGGCAGTTTCCACAACTTACAGACATATGGCACACCTGTGACCTGTACACAAAATTTGGTAGGAGTGACTTTCCATGAGGGCATCTAGTGGTGGCATAGGTCTTAACCTTGACTTACGACACCTACGGGAAACCCCTACAACCCCACTGAGCAAGGATAGAGTGATGTCCATGTTCAAACTAGGAACATAATAGAACATGCATTTGGCTTGCTCAAATCAAGGTGCCATTGCCTATCTATATCAGGAGGTGCCCTGCAATACAACTAAGAAACCTCTGCAAAACTTTTCCGTCTGTGTTATATTGCACAAAATAATTCTCAGGAAACAGCTTCAACAAGAAAATAAGGCCTTGGACCACACTTCCTAGGACTACAGACAGGACCAGCAGCTCCAGCAGATACAGATGTGAAGTCTGAGGAAGAACCACCAACTATAGATGGTGCTGGCAGATGTAGGCATGCACAATATGCCATTGCTGTGGTTAAGAGGTAAAGGATAGTGCACACAATCACTACCTAACTGCAAAACTAAGATCCTAAGCACATACAAATATTAAAATCATTGTCTGACAAAGTCCTCAACCTTTACTTTACCACGTAATGGTTGTGTCCTGTCAACATCAAGCACTGAACAAATCCACAGGAACCGAAGGATGTCAGAACCACAAAGAGAATAAAATAAAATAGAGTTTAATGAAGCGCTTTTCGTCGAGCACAGTGACTCAACTTCCTCAGACAAACAAGTGAACATAAATTCATGCTTAAAAACATTTAAAACAATCATGTGACAACTAATATTAACATAATTAATGACTAATTACACAATTAGCAGCTCAATGATTCTTAAAGATACAGTTGTTCCCTTTAGGGTTACAATAACTTATTTTAATAGGAAAAGTACTGCGGTGGTGGTGCTGCGGTAGCATTGTCGCCTCACAGTACAATGTTGTCCTGTTCGATTCTCAGCTAGAGCGTCTTGTGTGGAGACATGCGTGAATGGGCATACCTTCGTTGAAGGTTGTGCGTCAGGGCTGGCAACTCGGCATGTAAAAATCTACTGCCAATCATTAGCGGACGGAGTTCCGCTGTGGCGACCCCTAACCGGGAAAAGCCGAAAGACACAACAACAACTCAGTCAAGTAATGTTTTGATGCAAGGGCCCTTATTATCCATGCCGTAAAGGCAAAGAACCTAAGATGTTATTTTGCCATATTTAAACTAGGAACCATATTTAAGGACATTGGTATAAGTAGAACTCAATTCGCATTCATATTATATATTTTTATCGTCTTAAAGGGAGATGAAGATATAGCTAGTATAGTAGTAGATGAATTTAACAACAGTAATGAATTTTTAAAATTCACATCTAGTTTTGGTAAGGAGTCTATAACTTACCTAGATGTAATGTTAAAAAAAGACATCACCTCTGATTGTTACATAGCAACCATCCACCGCAAAGAAACTCATTCCAACTCATTCTTACACTTTACGAGTTTGCATCCATTTAGCCAAAAAGGTCTGTCATCAAAGGCCAATTAGTTAGGTCGGCTAGGATGGTTAGCGTAGACACTGATTTCATTAATGAATGTGACTTCCTTATGCAAATGTTCTTGAGAAGAGGGTACTCGGAGTCACTAATTTGTGAATTAGTTAGGGAAGTTAGCCACAAAAGAAAAGTAGGTTTATATAAACCCATTTTAGGGTTACAAAGACTTGGATCCTTCATTGTGCTTACACGAGACATCTTTAGGAGATACTACTTTAATGAATGACCCTTATACTAGAACACAAGACAATGAATTAAGCAACAGTTTTAGAATAAGTTTCATATATACATATAGTTTGGAAGCTCTTGAAGTAAAGATAATTATTTTTAAAAATTGGAATTTACTGCTTAATGACAATAGCATAACTGATAAACTTGGTGAAAAAACAACTTCTATTTTTAGAAGAGGGAACAACTTAAAAAACCTAATGGAGTCATCCAAACAAACCTTTACTAGAACTCCAGGGATGTTCAAGTGTGAAGCTTGTAACTATTGTGGACGTATATCAACAGGACAGAGATTTTCTTTTAGAAATACAACTTATTATATAAAAAAAGGTTTAATTGTAATACTAAAATGGTGGTTTATCTAGCTCAGTGTGATTTCTGTCCAGCTTTCTATATTGGAAAAACAGACAGGAAATTTAAAGAAAGAATATACGAACACCTATACAGTATAAGGAAGACTAAAATAGAAAATGCACTACCTAGACATGTTAACAGTTTTCCATCCCATAGATTTAAATTTATAATAATTGACCAAATCATCCAAGACCCTAGAGGTGGTCCTTCATCACCTATGTTAGAATACTTGGAACTTCTCTGGAAGTTACGTGTTGATGCCCACCATTACCCTGAATTAAATGAGATGTATTCCATCTCAGCTTATTTAAAATTAAAATGTCTGACCAGATGACCGTATAATTTGCAAATACTAGGTCTGGTAGCATTACTAAACACAAAGAGTGTTGTTTTTAGGATCTATTTCTTGATGTGTTCCGCTCTAGTGGTCAGCATGTCCCTTAATGTAATTCTTAGTATTTTATATAAGTATCAACTCGAGTTTTCTGATTCTCTTATGAGAGATCAATTTGATTAGGGTGTACTTATTGTCAGTCTAGCTAGGGATGTACTTTTTATTGAATATGAATGTAAATTGAGTTCTTCTTATACCAATGTCCCTAAATATGGTTCCTAGTTTAAATATGGTAAAATAACATCTTAGGTTCTTTGCCTTTAGGGCATGGATGATAAGGGTCCTTGCATCAAAACATTACTTGACTGAGTACTTTTCCTATTAAAATAAGTTATTGTAACCCCTAAAGGGAACAACTGTATCTTTAAGAATCATCGAGCTGCTAATTGTGTAATTAGTCATTAATTATGTTAATATTAGTTATCACATGATTGTTTTAAATGTTTTTAAGCATGAATTTATATTCACTTGTTTGTCTGAGGAAGTCGAGTCACTGTGCTCGACGAAAAGCGCTTCATTAAACTCTATTTTATTTTATTCTCTTTGTGGTTCTGACATCCTTCGGTTCCTGTGGATTTGTTCAGTGCTTGGTCTGTCTTTTTTTGTTTTTTTCCTGTCAGCATCAGACAGAGTCAATCCCCAAGGACACATCTTGTAGCAGCAGTATTATCCAAGGTGAGAGGTAAACATGTAAAAAACTTCTCAGTGCTTACTTTCGTATGCAACTACATATTTGTCAGTAAGAAGAAACATCTCAACTTACAGTAATGTCAGCAGAAAGTCATGATTGAATTATGCAATGATTGTACCCTATACTGTGCATTGTGTATGACATTTAACCAATGTAAATAACCCAACAGTGAGCAGGTCAATGTTAGCCATCATTTGTACAAGTTTAAGAGCAAGCAACAATTCATAACTAGTAAGACTGAGTTAGTAAGAATAATATAACCAGTACAGTTACAGTCAACAAGTACATAAATAACACTCTGCAACTGAACAGGAAAATGAAATATTAAGGAAACATTTTTTGCAGTACATGTGATGAAAGTAAGTATCTGACTAAGCAAGCATTAGCTTCCCACTCTATGCATTAGGCATAGGCAACACAAAGTCACAAAGAAATGTGCAAAGGGCAAGCCACAGTCCTCATCACTTGCACAGGGCGGGGGTGGGGGTTACAGGAAGGCAAGCCTGACACTAGAGAAGTAAGAGTATGTGTGTGAGTAAAAAAAAAACAGTTTTTCAACAAGTATAGAGTTTTCAGGGCTAGTAACACTGAATTGCTATCATATAGTAGAAATTCTTTAGATAAAATGTGTGTGTGTGTGTGTGTGTGTGTGTGTGTGTGTGTGTGTGTGTGTGTGTGTGTGTGTGTGTGTGGGTGTGTGAGGTGGTATGGGCAAGATGATCGTTAATGTGTGTGAATACAATCAGAGCACCCATGCTAGCACTACATCTTTGCATCTTGCATGGGTGTGAGCCATGCGTGGCAGTCTGTTTACCATTGTTGCCCCCAGCCACAAGAACTACCTCTGCCAGGAGTTGCACTGCTCCTTCTATAGTTCCATGGCCCTCCATAGAAGTCAGGGTGCTACTGGAATGAAACAGTATCTGTTAGATTAGCTGTCATCATGACAATATCGAAGACCATGACCATGTGTTCTAACACATTTGGGTGTGGACACCTCAACCACTGATAGAGCAATGGGGAGGTGCCACAATAGGAGTGGGATCTTGCACAGCCACATTGGCTAACACCTGATGATGTAAAACCTCTCTGGCCATGTGGATGCTGACTCTTCCTCACCAGATATTCTATTATAGACACAGCCCCATCCAGTATGTTATTCAGCCTGTCCAAGGATTCACACACACAGTTCAGGCAGTCTCACACTTCAGAATGCACAACATTTAGTACTTGCATTATCTGTTCTGAGGCCCTTGTGGAACATGCCTGTGCCACAGTGACCACCCAAAACATATGTTGTGTAGCAGCTATTGACACATCAGTATCATGAGGAGTGCAGACCAGAGCTGAACCCTGCACTAAGTAGCTGCCTAGGGCCTGTGTTGGCTGGAGGGACCTGTGTTGGCTTGGGAGACCCAGCTTCACTATAAAAATAAAAAAAAAGTAAAACCATGAAGTATCCTTCTGTAAACACAGCAAGCATTAGGGCCCTGCAGGAGTACTTCCTTACTTCTCAAGTTTCATAAGCCTAGAAACCTTCTCATTAGGAAAATTCCCTAACATCATCTAAACCTGTGTTTGGTGGGAGATTTAAACTGGCAGTATCTCTCATCTAAACCCATGCAGTAAGCCGGGGAGATACAGAGCAACAGGATCACTAGATGTGCAGCACAGTTCCATTCTGGAGAATGCACAGCTGCTCAAGCAGATGGAGATGTGTATGCAGGCAAGTGCCTTAAACCTCCACACCAACTGCCCAGTCTCCTTTAATTTTATGTTTTGTTAATCACTGAGGACTGCAATCTGTCAGTGTCATCCTTATACAGTTTCAAAGCTGTTTTGTTCAGTGTCAGTGGTGCAACAGGTAGTACACTTGCTTTTGGTGCAGAAGGTTGTGGATCCTCTTCCCACAACAGGTAGATTGATTGCTGACACTCCTGTGCAGCATAAGGGAGGATGAGAGTTCTGCACTCCTGAGTGTGTACTCGTTTGAATGAAGTACCTAGTAACTATGAATCTGTTGTCAGTTTGACAGCCATTCACCATTGCAATATTACCAGCACACCATTTTTTGTGTGTGTTAATGTAACATAGGCAATTTATTCTTCAGTGGCAGCAGGCACTGAATTTATAGATGAAACGCTGAAATGCTAAGTTTGCCTGCAGCGACTTCTTCATTAGTAACATTTCTCTTATGTGGAATTATTCAGATGACATTTACTTCTGTAGAGATTGTACCCATTGGCTGATATTAGTGGATTGTAATGACAGAAGTGTGAGCGGCCTTTTATGGTTGAAATGTTCTGAAATGGGTAGTTTTGTCATTATTGGTTCATATATTTTGTTTCGTTGCTTACTAGAAAAATTTTTCAAAACTATAAATTTAAAACATACTCTAACAGTTGGCTCTGTATTATACATGGAATATAATTTAATACAGTCAGAAAGATGAATCAAAGAACACATGCATGTATACGTGGTCCTAAAAATGTGCGCAGGAGGTCCATGGTTTGAAAATAGCTAAAAGGTAAACTTAATCTGCTACTAGCCGGATGTATTTTGGATGAATGTGGGTTTCAATGCACTTTCAATGAACATGAGTTTCAAGGGAAGGGAAGTTTACTGTTGTTCATGTGAAGTCTGTTTTCATTGTGAGACTGTATTGTTTTGTTTAGCAAATGGCTATCGGTGTTTGTGCTACAAAATGTGAAATAAAGTTTTAAATTAAATTCAAATATCTGCCATCATTGTAAAATTGAAGAAAATAATATGCAGATTTACAGGTTTGAACAGTGCTTATGGTAAATAGGGAGAAACAGCCAAGTTATGAATCACTGGAATGGCCCTGATGTGGGGGGGGGGGTGATCCATTACCCTGCCTAGGGCGCCCATTTGATCATGATCCTGCTCTGGTGCAGATGGCAAGCCTCCTCCAAGCACTTCTACACACCCCCCTGTGTGGTACCTCCCCTTTACAGTAGCTACAGGGAGACTTGGCCAGCTCTGCAGCTGGAGTACCCACACTACCCTGATCAACTCTGTCGCCCTCAACCTGTCTTGTCTCTGAGGGCTTCATGTCATGGGTACGTGTAGACATACTGACTGAGTTCAAAATATGGACAGGGGATGTGGGAGCCAGAATATCAGGTTCAGACTAACATGACCCTCTGCATCCCCAGACTGTGCCTCATCTCACCGCCATCGTCATCAGAGGCTACCAATTCTCTGACATCAGACAGTAGGAGTTCCACAGTGCCAGTGCCAGGATCCTATGATAACAAGTAATTAACACAACAAAGAGAGAAACAGAATAAAAACTGATCAAATTTACGTTATGGAAAATATAATTTAAGCAATACTAGATGCAAATGCAATTAAAAAAGGATTTTAATGTATACATAAATCTACTTATGTACAGTAATAAGAAAAAAAATTGCCTACCATTTATAGGTGTTGTGCAAAATCCATATCAGATATGCATAGACAGAAGAAATGGTGATGAAAGACTGATGATAAGTATCAGAATATAAATGACACAATAAGCAGGAAAAAATCCATGTTAATAAGAAATGTCTTATAAAAAATCCTCTCTCCAGTTTCCTTCTCCACCAACCTCTCTCTTTCAGTCTTTTTTCTCTCCCAACTCTCTCTCTCTCTATACACACACACACACACACACACACACACACACACACACACACACACGTGTGTGTGTGTATGTATACATATATATATATATATATATATATATATATATATATATATTATTTTTTTTTTTTTTTTTAAAGTATAGTGATTGTGTCCAAAATATGGGCAGGGGATGTGAGAGTTTTTCATTTGCTTTATTTTGTTTTGGAAGTGATATTTCTGATTATTAAGCAGAAATATCACCTCTCCCACAAAGTAAAGTGAATGAAGAGCAAGTATAAACATCTGTAAGGATGACAGCAATGTTTAACTTCATCTCTAAGGATGACAGCAATGTTTAACTCTGTATCACAGAGCAGCATTACAAAGCTATATCTACTTAATTACCAATGAATTGGATATCCACTTGTGTTGAGATATATACAGTATCATAGACTTAACACTTTTTTTGAACTACACATATAAACTCCCTGATATTGCTAATACTAATATAATGCATTTTTGGAACAAGTGTTCAGATTCTTATAGAAATGTTTCTATAATGGCAGGTGACATTTAACTGGAATAAACCTTTCCATTAAAACAAATAGCTTACATGTATGGCTGTGACAACAGCAATGAACAAGCAATGCAGACAGCAAACAATGGTCTTGTGAAATTCAATGCATCTGTAAGGTTAAAATTCATCCTTTAATAATAAAAAAAAAACAGCAACATATTTTTACAGAAAATCAGTTTTGAAAGTAGACAGAATTATTGCAAGTCAAATAGCAGTAGCAACAAGTGTGTGGATCCAGTGTCCCCTACTAAGACACAAGTGCCTTACCTACACAATTAGTTTATATAGTGCAGATTCAGCCCTGTGAGTACTGTGAATATGCAAATCAGGTGTGAAATCATTAGCATTCATAACTACCTCAATCTCTATTAAAGGACAACAATGGAATTCTGTTATTAAATGCTCAACTTATCTGTCATTTTTCTCCCTATTTACTATCCCTGCTATAAATAAACTATACAGCATGTAAAATATTTTAAATTGACTGTTTTTCTCCCCTAGAACAGTACCTTTCTGTACTGTGGTGGTTTCACTTTCAAAAAAACTTTTGTCCTGCCCTGATAAAGCTTGCTGCAGTCTCCAATTCATTGATGTCATTAATACCTATGATTACAGGTAGTTTTCTGGCCAAATCCTTCCCCAAATTGACATTTCTACAACCTTCCTAAAAGCCCACCCATGCTGTGATGTCACAGCTGCCTGGTCCTTTCTCTACCCATACAGACAGTAAAAGCTAGAACAAGGAAACAGTACATAAATTGAAGTCTCCTGCTGTGGGCTATCAATCACAGGTGGTACAAGCTCAAATTGCCCTTAGCACTTTGACAGCTAGGGAAGTTAGGTGTGAAGGGGGATGGGAGATAAGTCAAAGTAGTATACTTCAGGCTTCTAAAAACACTGCAGTTTGGGCATTCTAAAAAGAAGCAGCAGTAAAAAGCACTTTGAAAGTCTGTTCTGTGGCATTTGCACTGTTTGTGTTTTAAGTAGTCACTGAATGGCATGAAATGTTACTTAAAACTGACTGAAAGACAGCAGTGTATGCATGTAAAGTCAATGCAGTGACAAGAGCTTCAGGAAGAAATAGGCATACATGACATAATTTTTTACAGCCAAGCACTGCATTATTGGACAGACTAAACAATCAGAATTATTTCAAGATGCCAGACCCCATGTGGTCAGACTCAGAAATTATGTATAAAATACTTAAAACACCTGTAAATAGTCTCAGAGTGGTGTTAAAACATAGGAAACACCAAACCATGATGAAATAAACATTTTTTTTTAGTCCGTGGGTGCAGTTCTCCTTTAAGTGCTGGGAAGGTAAATATGGTGTATGGAATTACACAATTGCAGGGTTCAAATCCAGTTTATATATACTTTTAGTGAGAAGTTCTGAATACCTATTGACACAATTTTTTCTATGAATGTGTTGTTGGAAATCTGACTTTTCTTAATAGCAATTACAACATGTAATACAGATTATGTGAAATATGGTATTTTGGAAATTGTGATAACACAAAAGCAGTAAGATAAGATGTGGAAAACTATTACATATTGTGAAGGGTTAGAATTATGGAGAAGGGGAAATAAAAATGTTTCCATGTACATCTCATTTCTAATGTCCCTTCACAGTAGAATGAAATATTCAAAATGTCCTTCAGTGTGCTTGTGTTAGCTTGCTTCCCGTTAAATATTAAAAGGATGACAAGGTTAGAAAAGTGTAAGATTTTTTCTAAATAGAAGGTTCTTAATAAATGCTGACAAGGTCATAAAAGTGTAAGATGTGTTCCTCGCACAGTGTTGTATTAGGTATGTTTAAAAGAATGTGGTAAACAACTAATCATGTGATCTTAGTAGAATTAATGATGTGTTAATTTCTAATTGGTCGTGGCAGTCTTATAATTGTAATAGTAATACTGCTACTAATCAAGAAAAAATATAAAGAGTATAGGCTTTTGTAAATCAGGGAGACAGGTTTATGATTTGCCTGTTCTCCCACATATGGGCTTTTCCTTGTAATAAAAGAAATTGTTATGCTCTGCTGAACTGTCTCGTTGAAAGTCATTTGATATCTTAACAGTTTGGTGCCATATGTTCAGGTTTTTGAGTCATTTGTGTGCTGCTGCATTAGAATCGGCTGTTGGACCCATTGTGACAGGTTTGCTTTCAAGCAGAATTGTGATGCATTAGTATTTATTTATTTACATTTCTTTACCGGGTAGTGTCCACTAGACAAAAAGTCCTTTTTCAGTAGAGACCTGGGGAGAAAAGCTCCAGTGACATAGTTATACAATGTAGCTAGAAGCATAAAAAGGTTACAATTTACAAGAGATGCAGGTATTACAAATAAGGCAGTAAAATACATGGTGCATAACATACAAGACAGTAAAAACACTGATATAACATTTAACCATTTACATTTTTTTAATTGTGTGAAGGGGCACCTTCCTCAAATGTTTTGAAAGCTATGGTCAGAGTGGTAGAGGGAAAAGAAAGGGGGGTTATAGGTTATTCTGGAGCAGAGCATGGACATAGCCAATGGGATAGGAAATATAGCCTTAGTTCTCGCTTAAAGTTTTGTGCATGTTCAACTGAGAGAATTTGTTGAGGGAGTGAGTTCCAGACTTTTGCAATTTTGTGGCAGTATAAGGAGTCACCATGAGAGTTATGAGATTTATTTACCTTAAGCAGGACTTGTCGGTTGACCTAAGAGAGTTAAGGTTTCTGTAGGGTTGGACAAGGTTAGTTAGGGCTGGGCAGGGATCAGGTTTATACATTACTGTGTGGGTTATTAATAATTGGTTTAGGATGAGTAAGTTTGAGAGTTCTAACAAATTTAATTGTTTGAGGACAGTACAATGATGTGTTTCTCGGGGTAGTTTAGTTGCAAATTTGGCTATCTTGCTATAGTACGATTCAAATTTGCTTACTTCTGTTTTATGAAGGTTTGTAAATATTTGGGAGCAATAGAGAAATAAGGAGAGCAAGTGGGTTCTTGCTGTAGCAAGTCTAGCATAGTCTGAGAAATAGGGCTTTGCTTTCTAGAGTGTACCTAGTTTAATATGGACTTTTTAATAGACTGTGCTATATGTTTGTCCAATTTCATTCCTTTATCATTGGTAACCCCAAGAAGTTTAGTGTGTTCAACAGGTTCTATTTTAGTTCCATTTGAGGAGAAAATAGAGAGGGGTTGACTATTGGCAAGTGATGAAGGATTTGAAAAGACCATAAGCTTTGTTTTATTGAGATTTAGTATAAGTTGATGGGCTGCTAGATATTTTTCAATGTTGGAAAGGACAGTCTGGGTCTTTTCTTGAAGTGTTTCTATTGTTGATGCAGAGCAGATAAGTGAGGAGTCATCTGCATATTGAATTTTTTTGGCAGGACTAGCGGCTGTAGTAAGATCATTGGTAAAGTTTGTAAAGGGTAACGGTCCTAGAATTGATACTTGGGGGAATCCTACAGAGATGGGGAGGTGGGGGGATAATTTATTATCCCATATGGTGGCTTGCTGCCTGTATGAGAGGCAGTGATGGAACCACTCTAAGGCCTCTGGGCAAAGGTTGTAATTGGCAAGTTTGTTTAGGAGGATTTGATGTGATATGGTAGGATCACAGGAAGTAAGTAGGCTACTGGCCCAAAGGCCCTTATAGCCTAGCCAAAAGTTTAGCCTATGCATAGACAAATCAGCACCCAATGCACCTGTCCAGAAAGGACACGGGTGGAATCCCAGGGATGCATTTTCTATTTCCCATGTCAAAAAAGGTAGCAGAGACAAGTTGCTTGTTATTTTTAAGGTGATTTATAGAGTCAGTAAAGCTAATGAGGGCTGTACTAGTACAGTGTTTTGGTGTAAAACCATGTTGTGTAACAGATAGGAGGTTGTTTGTTTGGACGTAATCAGTAATTTGTTTGTGGACACACTTTTCTAGGATTTTTGCTAAGGCTGAGAGTATGGCTATAGGTCTGTAATTAGATATGTCTTTAGACGGGCCTCCTTTATGCAGTGGAATGATATGAGATATTTTTCATTTGGTAGGTACATATTGTTTAGTAATAGAATGGTTAATTAGGATTGCTATGGGGTATGCAATAGATGGGGCAGCTAATTTCAGAAACTTACCTGGTAATAAGTCAGCGGCAAGGGTACATGGCTTTACTTTAGATAGTAAACCCTATATATAGCTTGTTTGAATAGGTTCTAGTTTAAATTGGGTTTGTGGTGGACCAGATGGAGTGGGAACAGTCAAGGGTGGGGTAGAAGCATCACGTAATAGGAAGGTTATTGATTTAATAAAGTGGGAACTAAATTGGAATGCAATTGTGTCATTAGTATTGTTGGTAGTAGGAACTGGGATAGTGGGTTTGCCAGGTTTTAGGAGGAGGTTGACTGATTGCCAGATTTGTTGTGGATTTCTTTGATATTTTAGTTGGCAAGTTTGAATGTATATTTTTTGTCTATTTAGATTTGTTTCTTAGCTTGATTTCTAAGCTGTTGGATGGTAATAAGATTTACATGACTTTTGTTAGAATGATAGAGGACCCATGCTTTGTCTCTGTCTAAGTAGCTGTATCTTGCTAACCATGGGAGTCTTTTGGTTTTAGAACGAATTTTTCTGGGGGGGGACAAGTTTATTTAAGATATGTAGGAAAATGTTATTAAAATATTGGACTGCATGATCTAGTTGTAAAGTTTTTAGGGGAACCCAGTTTTATTCTTTTAAGAGAGTCTGGAAGGTAGATAGAGAGAATTGTTTTTTTTATTGTGGACATAGCAGTATGAGATATTATTACTGTTATTTGTGTTATTCCTTATTAGGTATACTGACTACTTAACGTGTCAGGGAGGCAGCCAGATTCATAGTTGATGTTAGATTTATTTGTTAGAATACAATCAAGGGTAGAATGTCTGTTTGTATGTTTGTATATTAATGTAGGGTGTTGTATATTTTGATGGAAGTTGCATAGGTTTATAAAATTAGTTGGTGCATTTGAGGAGCATGTGAGCCAGTCCAGGTTAAAGTCACCTAGTATTATTGTTTCATGGTTAAAGTTAGTGAATGCTCATTCAAGTATGTTTTCAATATTTTGTAGATTATTTGTAGGAGGGAGGTAGATAGCTATGATAACTATTGATTTGTGTTGGTTTATATCAAGCCTAGAAGTTAAGATTTCAGAGTTAGAGATGTTTGGTGGGTTAGAGTTAAGTTGAGCTATTTTGAGGTTTTCTTTATATAGGATGGCAATGTCCCCACCATGTTTAGCTAATCTACCCGTTCTAATGATGCCATTAGTACATAATTTGTTTCATAACAAATTTCAGCAGAGCATAATTTCTCATTAGGTGAGCTATGCTAACATTTTCTTCAGTAGTTTTAATCAAATGTGAGTTGATAAAGTGAATAAAAGGGGGAATTGGATGACTGTGTGATCTGTAGTTTTTATTTTTTTATTAGCCGTGCTTCAGATATAATTGGATGATAGGGGGAATTTCAAAGGGAAACAAGGATATAAGTGTATCCTTGTTCAGGGAATAGGATGTCCCTGGAATGAAAATGGGTTCTAATCATTTTGCATTTAAATTGTGTATTTGTGAACTTTTAATCAATAAAGAAGCAGAGACAGAGTATCCTTGTTAAGGGACTGTGGCAACCCACTAATGCAAGTCAGTTCTAATCAAATATTAAATTACAAAGAAGAGGAATAGAGGATTCCCTGGAGTGTAAGTGATCCCAATCATAGTTGCAGATCTATCCCTTTAGTATGAAAGTGGGCTTATAATGGTGCTGGAAAAAGTATTATTAAGGAGCCGGAGTGAGAGACTCTGAGAAGATATATGAGTGATGTGTGGATGTGTGTGGATGACGTTGTTGTAGATATTTAGTAAAATGGTCAGACATTACAAAAACATAACACGACTTTACAGTTTCAAGAAAAGGGTCTTTTTGATAAGAACATTTTAGAAAATCTTAATAATAAATTGAAACAACAGGGAAATAAGGTATCAGCCTCTTGTTGTTCAGCTTTTGATGACTGGCAAGAATAATCTAATTATAGAGATAAATAAGTAGTTAAACAGTTAAAATGTAACTTGACTAAGTTTGTAGGCAGCTAATAGGACAGAAAATAATCTGCAAAAATGTGTGAATGACAAGTCTCAATGCTGGGGTATGTATCTGTTAACAAAATTAGAAACACTGTCACTTGCACAGCCAGACTCATCATATAATGACTGGCTTCCATTATCATCTGCACCCCCTCCACCTTAATAATCCATTAGAATCTCAAGTTGTAGTTAGTAGTTCACCCTCAACAAGAGGCCATGTGAAAATGAGATCTGCAGAAACAACTACCAACTCCTAATATACAGCCCAGGTTACTTCTAGTGCTTCTACGCAACCCACTGAAGCAGGTTATAATACTGGATTTCAGCAACAAAGTCGACCTGTCTTAAATTTGAATCAAATGATCAATGTTGTCTTCTCTTTCTGGCTTCAACCTGTAGATTATTGGATCCAACACCAGCAAAATCCTCCAGACTTCAATTTGCTGGGCTTCACCTCCTCTGCTCACTATCATCTGCCCCCCCCCCCAACAGACACTTAGATCAAATTTGCCAGCATTGGTATCAGTGGCTCAATCTGTGGCTCTACAAAAATGTATCCTTTTGGTGATTTTTGTGTAGGCTTTCTGTAGTATTTTTCCCCTTCCCTTAGAGATAGTGGTTTTTAGGTTAGGTATAGGACAGGCTAGCTAGATTAGCTAGATACAGGCTTAGATTTGTTATTGTCATTCCATGTGTGTATAGGTAGCAGTGAACTTTTCCCACCTGTTTGAGTTTGTTGTTTTCACTGCTATTCCCTTTTCTCCAGATGGTGTAGTTGTTTCTCTTTAGGCTGTAGTTAGCATAGTTTTTTTTTCTTCTGGGTAGTGTGTTGTATTGTTACAGGTTCTGCCGTAGCCGTGGATACGGGATTCAAAAAATGTATTGCGTGTGGACACAAGCTGCACTCACAAGATGCGGATGATAAGTGCGTCTATTGTTTGGAGGCTGCCCACCTTGATTCCCTCTGCTTGATCTGCAATGGGTTCCAGTCTAGGGCAGTGAATGAGAGGCAGGCTAAGAGAGTCCTTAAGGGCCTCCTTCCATTTGGTTTTTCTTCTTTGGCACTGACGGATGGCTCAAAAAAACCTCACCAAACTTCCAAGGAGTCCAAGACCTCCAAAGGGGATTGTAAGAAGTACTCCTCTGTCTCCATGCCTGGACCCTCTTCTGACTTGGTAGACCTGAAGGTCCCAAGGCTTCCAGGTGCCTTGGCTACCTTGGCACCAGAGTTGGCTCCAACTCCTCAAAGCTGATCACCCCCAGTGCAGACTACAAGCAAGGCTCTAGCTCCAGTCTGCAATGTACCAAGCCCCTTTTTGGTCAAAGTGGCTTCAGTAGGTCAGATAGCTTTCCCCTTCTACTTGTCCACTCCACCAGAGCTGGCACAGTAGTCTTCTTCTTTCCCACCCTGGTTCTGAGTCTCTCCAGCTTGGATCCAACAGGTGGATTCTTCATCTTCAAAGTGACTCTCCAACCCCCCCCCCTTGGGTGGCAACATCCATTCAGTCATCGAGGTCAGTGGGCAGTTTCAAACATCAGACTTGGAGCAGCTGATGAGGTCCTTTTTGCAGACTCAGATGCAATTAGGTCTTATCCCTTTAGGTCTGTGACCTCTTCCCAGAACCTCAGCTCTATCACCCTGGTCTCCTCCCTCAGTCCCAGTTGATCCAGGGTCATCAGGCCTGGCTGTATTCCAACCCTCAGGGTCAGATCTGATTGGTTGTCTTTCCTCAGCTCCAAATCCCACCTTGGCCTTGTCAACTCTGGCTATGACAGAGCTAAGTGGACCTCGGAGCCACTGCATTGAGGCTGGCATTTTTGGGTTGGGTTTGACGATCACAGCCTTAGGTTTGTCCCTCCCTCAGGAGGCTTCAGATTTGACAGTTCAGCTCTAGTCTCAACATCAGGGTGAGACACAGCTCCCCCAGATTCGGGCATGTCTCAGGTATCTTTGGATACTGAGACTGTTAGCTTCAGAAGGTCAGCATCCATCTCCAGTTTTGATGTCATAAACAGGATGTTCTCTGCTCAGGAGATGGGTCAGTCAGTGTTTCATACCCATTCTCATCTGTACCTGTGACTAGTCATAAGCCTGTTCCTGGAAAGCCCATGCCAGTTGGACTCCAATCTGGTCACGTAGCGGAGCTTCCTGCCTTTTCCCCTCTCTTCTGACTTTGCCAGAGTTGAAGATTTCAGGCAAGCAGAGGTGCAAGAGAGAACACCTTGACTCCCTTGAGGAGTCTCTCACTGAGGATACTGACCTCAAAGAAGGAGAGGGGTTCCCTAAATCACTGCTTCCTTTGGTGATATCTTGGAGCTTCTTCACCAGTGTAATGGCTGGACCACAGAATTCCCCTCTCTGGAGAAGTCAATAGTTTTGGAGGCCTTGGTGTCAGTCCATCCACACCTTGGGTGGATCCTCCTCTGTAATTGCTCATAGACCTTGTGTCTTGGAGGGTATGGAAGGAACCCAGCATGTTACAGCCTATTCCTAAGAATCTGACAAAATTATTGTTCCTTCCAGGGATCGGCCGCACTGGAGTAAAGGCCCGGCCCTGGATGCAATCATGTTGGCAGCTGCCAATAAGAAGGAAATCTCGAGTTCCTAGGTCTGCCCCTCAACAGAAAATCTCAGCCTCTGGACTATCTAGGGAAGTGATCTTACACCTCAGTGACATTTGCTTTGAGACACTCAACTATTTATCCCACTTGACAAAGGTTCAGCACAGTCTTGTGGCAGAAGTGTCAAGGAACGTTTAGATGCAGTGATCTTTGGAAATTCAGAAGACACTGAAGACTAAGCTGTCTATCCTTCAATTTATAGCATGTTTCCATGAGGCTCATCTGAATGCAATGGATGGAGCATCCTGAGGAGATGGTACCAGTGCTAGTATGCGACTCCATGCTTGGATATGAATATGCAGCTCTGTAGATTGCTTCAAGTCATTCTTTGTTAATGCGCCTTTCAATGGCTCTTCCTTGTTTGGGCCTAAGATTAAAGACGCTCTTACTAGAAATGAACAAGAAGGAAAGATACTGTCCACTACAGGACTATATTTTGCTGCCCCTCAGCGATCCATCTTGAGGAATCAGAAGAGGGGGCAAATGTTTATTTTTCAGAAATTTGCTGCAGCCTTCCCAGGATGATCTTTCTGAGGGTTCCTCCCATGGCTGGGTTAACCATAATGGGTGCTGCCTGCAGGGCAGGGGCAGTCTGCAAAATCCAAGCTTCCATGGAGCCTTCTCAGGTGGGCCCTTTCAGTGATCCTGAAGGGTTGCCTGACTGTCCTGCTCTGGAGACAGTCAGGGTCATTTGGCTCTTCACCCAAAAGCTTGGGTGACCATCACCTTGGACACATGGGTATTAAGACTCATACCCAGAGGTTATCCATTCCCCTTTTATAAATTCCAAAATTCCATCACAATCATCTCCCACACATTCCACCCTGTCAGAGACTGCAGGCAGCAGTAGAGATATTCTGAAGCTGCTGACAAACTGAGCTATCCAAGATGTCCCATCAGACCAACGAGAATCTGGGATCTACTGAAGGTTCTTTTGGGTATCAAAGAAGAAGAAAGACCTCAGGCCTATTATGGATTTGAGCAAATTGAATCCCTTCATGAAACAGACCAAATTTCATATGGTCATGGTGCTGTCCATTCTACCTTTGCTGAGGAAGGATGATTGCATGTGTTGGATAGACCTCAAAGATGCCTACCATCATATCAAGATAGAGAGGTGCTCCAGGAGGTTTTTGTGATTCCAGCTGGGGTCCAGTCATTACCAGTTGAGAGCCCTGCCATTCAGTCTCACCGCTGCCCTCAGATGTTCACCAAGTGCATGGCAGTGGTTGCAGTCTGACTCTGGCTGCAGGGATTACAGGTCTTTCCATAACTGGATGATGGGCTCCTCACTGGCTTCACGAGAGCATCTCTAATCATGGCCAGGGATACCTTACTCCATTTGTGTGAACAGTTAGGGATTACAGTCAGTTGTCTAAAGTCAATCCTACAACCTGTTCAGACATTAGAATTCATAGGTTGCCACTTGGATGCCATCAATCAAATAATCAAATTACCAAGCTCCCAAGCCCCAGAGTGATCAGCCTTTAATCCCAGGCTATCTGTTCTTGCCCTTGCAAAGCCTGCAATTCATGTGATTTTGAAACGTTTAGGCTACATGGCAGCTTCAGTAGGGTTGGTCCCCATACCAAAGTACCACATGAGGGCTCTACAATGGACTCATCCAGTGGATTTTCCAGTAAAACTGACAAAGGTATGTCACAATCATATTTGGTGGTATTTACAGTCTCCCTCAATGAACAGTGGGAGACTGTTTGTTCTTCCCCATCCGGTGGCCATAGCCATCATAGACACCTTCATTTTTGGGTGGGGGGACATTTGGAAGGGAGGACACTTCAAAGGTCCTGATGCTCTGCAGAGGCCAATGTTCGCATCAGTTTACTGGTGATAAAGGTTGTCCTCCTTGCATTGCAGGCCTTTTAGAATGTGTTCCCCAGTGGTGTGATTTTGATACAGATGGACAATATGTCTGCTGACTGATATCTCAAAAAGCAGGGATGAAAATGTTGCTGTCCTCTTTGTCGAGAATCAGTGAGGGTTTGGCAGTGGGTAATCTCATCTCAGTGGTTTCACATCCTGGGGAGGTTCAGCATTCTGGCCAACAACTTGAACAGCAACTTTCTTCTTCCTCATGTGTGGTCTCTGAATCTGATAGTGGCACCTTGGATCTTCTGTCACTGGGGCACTGTATATTGAAACCTCTTTGCTTCCCCCTCCAACACATAATGGAACAGCTATTATGCCGGATATGTTCTTCTGTATGCTTGGTCTATGGGTCTCCTATTTGTTTATCCCCCAGTTTTTCTGATTGTCAAGTTTCTTCAGAAAGAAGCCCATTGCAGAGTGACAGTGATCATCATGGCTTCCTTCTGGCCTCATCAGGTGTGGTTCCCCTTTCTGTGGTCTCTTCTGCAATACCCTCCTTGGCTTCTGGATCGCACTCAGGATCTCATTTCTCATCCAGCAGGTCTGGATCCTCCCAATCTGCAGTCTCTCAAGCTAACAACATGGTTTCTCCAGTTCCCTTAATAGCCAGGAATCCCAAGCTGTTTGATAGTGTTATGCATATTTTGTCCTCATACCAGAAGCTATCCATTAGGAAGGTGTATTCCAATAAATGGAAACATTTTGTGATGTGGGCAAAATCTTGAGGACTTGATCCTTTTTCTGCTCCCTTAGAGTCAGTTCTAGAGTTTCTTGCCGAATTGTTTAAATCAGGTTCTATATATTATTATTATTTTTTTTTTGTGACCGAGATACAGCTCGTAATCATTTCTAATTTTCATGCCAGTGGGGATAATCTTGTAAAAAACAAGTAATCTCCGTGGTATCCCCAAAGTCTCAAAACAACCCACTAAAGTGTAGTGGGTCTAAAAACAAAACAGTGTAAGAAACTTCTCTGTGTGGAAGATTTTCAGTCCATATATTTCTAGTTTATCACTGTATATTAATCAGATCAGACAATAGTAGTAGAAGTAGCAAACGTAAACTCGTCAAGTCAAAAAGTAATAACAGAAAATATATAATTCTACAGCATTACTAAGTATTCGAAAGTAATCCAAGAAAGGCAGGCCATCTGTTTCCATAATAAAGGATTTTCGACTGGAAACAGACGGCCTGCCTTGCTTGGATTACTTTCGAATACTTAGTAATGCTGTAGAATTATATATTTTCTGTTATTACTTTTTGACTTGACGAGTTTACGTTTGCTACTTCTACTACTATTGTCTGATCTGATTAATATACAGTGATTAACTAGAAATATATGGACTGAAAATCTTCCACACAGAGAAGTTTCTTACACTGTTTTGGGGATAATCTTGTCTGATCCTTGTGGAGCTTTTCTCCCCAGGCCTCTACTGAAAATGGACATATATCCAGCTAGACTAGCCCGGTCAACAAATGTAAAATAAATAAATAAAATAATGTTCCCATGGTTGCTCTGAAAAATTCCAAGGCATTTCTCAAAGATGCATTTCTTTTGCATCCTCCTGTTTGGGAACAAAGTCCCCTCCTGGAATTTGCCTTTCATGTTGCATGTCTATGCAGGTCCTCCTTTTCAACCTTCTGCTGCTTCAGACCTAAAGTTGTTATCTTGGAAAACTTTGTTTCTGGTGGCTGTTACCTAGGCTTGGAGAATTTCAGAGGTACAAGCTCCAGGTTCTTCTCTTCCTTATTTGGTGTTTCACAAAGATGTGGTTTCATGCGGCACAGTCCTTCTTTTCTGCCCATAGTAGCCTCTGAAAGTAATCTGAATAGAGCTATTCACCTTCCTGTGTTTTTCCCTAATGTTTTGAACAAGGGTGAATACTTGCTGCATTGCTTGGTTATGAACCGGCAATTGAGATTTTACCTGAGCATGACAAAAACCTTTAGAAAATCTAGTCAGCTTTTTGTTTTCTTTTCAAACGCCAGGCAGATGTGTTATCTAAGTGCCTGTCAGACTGTATTTCCTTTGCTTATAACTTGAGAGGCAAGACTTTATGTGGTAAACCTAAGGGCACTGTACTTGAGCTATAGCTACTGCTTTCTTTTTCACAGCTTCCTGAGATGAGGTCTGTGCAGCTGCTATTTGGGTAGGCAACACAGCTTTGTTTCTCCTTACAAGCTGGACATTCAGTCCAGGTCCAGGGCTTCCTTTGGCTCCACCATATTGTAGAATATCCTTCCTTCGATCCTCCCAGGGATTTTTACATGGCTGGTGACTCTGTTCCACAGGTTGAAGCCAGATAGAGAAGACATCAAATATGAAAGTTATGTACGTACCATAACATTAGATCCGTGTTGTCTCTCCCCCTCTGGTTCAACCTTCCCTCCGTCCTGTCTCCACATTTTTGTCAAGTTCTCTTGTCTAAGATGACCCAGTTCGGGGAGGTTTGTTTCTCCTTTGTTCTTGGAGTCTTTTGGCCTCCTCCTTTATGTGAGAAATGTATTTTAGAGTTATGTTAAGATAGGGCAAACTCAATCTGAGGTGTTTGTTGGGGATCGGTGGGTTGTGGGTAGTGGAGGCTGAGCCCATTCATATGAAGTCGAGAGAATTTGGCCAGCGTTGGATCCGAGTCAGGTCCGATAACCCAAAAATTGAACCAGACAGAGACAGACAACATGGATCTACTGTTATGGTAAGTACATAACTTTCATTTAATGTGTATATCTGATAAAGGAAAACAACTATATCATAAAACAATCCAGGAGGAAAGTTAAAGAGATTTCCAAGTAAAAGTAAACCACCAAAATGTAGCATCTTAGGTAAATTTAAAGACATTATTACTCCTGATATTTTTAGAAAAATATGGGATAAATCTAGCGTGTTATTATTATAAAAGGTCCATCAGATAAATACTCCACTTTTTTATCACAATTAAATGCTAGTTGTAATTTTTTTTAATTTTACTTTAAGTGGTCAAGGTAATAAAGTAAATTATCTTGATGTATGTTTGGAATGGAATTTTACTGATAAGTGTTTTGCTAGTAGTATTTTTAGGAAAGCTACTTATGTTAATAATTATCTACACTTTAGCAGTAACCACCCCTTATATGTGAAAAGAAATGTACCTAAATGTCAATATATAAGGGCATCTCGCATGACAACTGATGATAATATATATTTTGAGGAGATCAATTTCATCAGTGGATTATTCTTATGCAGAGGGTATCCGTTACCTTTACTTCAAGAAATTAGTGCTGACATTATAAATAGAAGAGACGTAGAATTTTCCCCTATATTAATAAATGGGCTGTATATTAAGAATAGTACAAGTCAGTCTGTTTCTGGTATTGACTCTACTATATTTTCTACTGTTCCTAAATGTATTATTAATATGTCTGTGGACAGTAATAAAATTAGGTCAGTGGTGCAGTGGTTAGCATTGTCGCCTCACAGCAAGAGGTTCTCCCGTTCGATTCTCGGCTGGAGCGCCTTCTGTGTGGAGTCTGCATGTTCTCCCCGTGGTTGAGTGATGTTAAAGACATGCAGGTAGGTGCCTGCGTGAATGGGCGTGCCTTCTTTGAAGGTTGGACGTCGGGCTGGCAATTTGGCACCGTAAAAATCCACTGCCAATCATTAGCGGACAGGAGTTCAGCTGTGGTGACCCCTAACTGGGAAAAGCCGAAAGACTAGTAACTAATAACTGGAAAATTATTTCTGGTAATAGTGAATTACATACTGTTTTAGGTAATAAATCTATTTTTGTGTATAAGAAATCTAACACTATTAAGAGTTTATTAGAGAAAAATGAAATTTTTCTACCTATGCCAGAAACCAACAAGCCTAGTGGGATGTTTAAATGTTGTTGTAATGTCTGTTGATATATTCATGAAGGATCTTTTATTAATTTACCTCATCTAGACTGGACCATTAGTATACATTGGAGATTTAATTGTAATTCTACTAATCTAGTATATATTGCCTTATGTTCGGGCTACACTGCATTTTACGTAGGCATGTCTACTAGGAATCTAAGTACACATATTAAAGAACATTACTATGCCATCAGAACTAATGATGATAAGAATGCTTTATATAAACATTCTGTAGTTTGTAGTTCCTATACAAAGTGCAACTTTAGTGTCTTGGAACATATTAATGTGGATTTAAGAGGTGGAAACATAAACAATAGAGTGGAGAGGAAAGAATCATTATGGCAACTTAGACTGGGTGCTGACAGCTTCCCAGCTCTAAAAAAAATTATTAACATTAAGTGCTTTTTAATAGACTGTAGATAGAAAGTTAGCAATGATGTATGCATTTTTATCTTACTTCATTTTGTGTCTTGTTAAAATGTTAATTGCATTTTATTGTATTAATTATTGTTTAATTGAAGGTATAGATTAGTAATTTTGTAATTAACTTTGTAGGAGGGACATGAGGATGTACATAAGCTGTTTTAAGAGTGCATGTATTTGTATTTCTGAAGAAGTCTTTCAGACGAAAGTGTTGAGTAAAGGGTTTTTTTATGCTAATTCATGGTTGGTGTCTTCCTCTGCTGCTCCAATGCTTGTTTTTTAGTTTCCTATCACTGGTGGTCGTTTTATTAGTAAATTTAAAGACATTATTACTCAACTCCCCATAATTATTGATGAGGAGGAATAGTGAAGCTGAACCTGCCGTAAGAGTGGTATGACCATGGACTACAGTGGATTTTCAGACGATTGCAGATTCTCTCTCTCCCATATGAACACATGCCACAAAATATGCAGAAATTTTAGAAGGACATGTGCAATTACAAAACCCCATTACCTAAGACCTTAAAGCCATACTAAAAGCCTCAACACCTCCTGATATTTTTAGAAAAATATGGGATAACTCTAGCATAGGGAAAACATCCCAAAACACACAGATGTAGGGTCCCTAGCTGCTACAAATAATAATTTAAAAGCCATTACCATAACATGTCCTCCTGCACCTAATCGGGCAAGAGTAAAAGCTATTGCACAGACAGAGAATTTATCTATACATATTTACAGTGTATGATAGATGCTTCTGAGGCATTTTCAGAGCACCTAGAAACAACTGAAAGGTGCAATAACAAATGGGGTGTCTGTGGCCTTTGTTGAAGGTTTGTTACCACAAATACTACTTCTTCTTTCGGCTGCTCCTGTTAGGGGTAGCCACAGTGGATCAACTGTTTCCATTTCTTCCTGTCCTCTGCATCTTGCTCTGCAAACCAACCACCTGCATGTCCTCTCTCACCACATCCATAAACCTTATCTTAGGCCTTCCTCTTTTCCTGTTACCTGGCAGCTTCATCCTTAGCATCTTTTTCCCAATATACTCTGCATCCCTCCTCAGCACATGTCCAAACCAACATAATCTTGCCTCTCTGGCTTTGCCTCCAAACCTTCCAACCTGGGCTGACCCTCTAATATACTTATTCCTAATCCTGTCCATCCTCGTCACACCCAGTGCAAATCTTAACATCTTCAACTCTACCACGTCAAGCTCTGCCTTTTTGTCAATGCCACTGTCTCCAACCCATATAACATAGCTGGTCTCACTACCCTCTTGTAGACCTTCCCTTTCACTCTTACTGGTACTCGTCTGTCACAAATCACTCCTGACACTCTTCTCCACCCAATCCATCCTGCCTGTACTCTCTTCTTCACCTCTCTTCCACACTCACCATTACTCTGAATTGTTGATCCCAAGTATTTTAACTCATCCACCTTCACCACCTCTACTCCATGCATCCTCACCCTTCCTGTATCCTCCCTCTCATTCACACACACATATTCTTAGTCCTGCTGACCTTCATTCCTCTTCTCTCTAGAGCATATCTCCACCTCTCCAGGGTCTCCTCCACCTGTTCCCTACTCTTACTAAAGATCACAATGTCATCTACAAACATCATAGTCCATGGGGACCCCTGTCTGATCTCGTCTGTCAACCTGTCTACACCACTGCAAATAAGAAAGGGCTCAGAGTTGATCCTTGATGTAATCCTACCTCCACCTTAAACGCATCCGTCACTCCCATCACAGACCTCACCGCTGTCACACTACCCTCGTACATATCCTGTACCACTCTTACATACTTCTCTGACACTCCCGACTTCCTCATACAATACCACAACTCCTTTCTAGGCACCCTGTCATATATGTTCTCTAAGTCCACAAAGACACAATGCAACTCCTTCTGATCTTCTCTGTACTTCTCCATCAACACTCTCAGAGCAAACATCGCATCTGTAGTGCTCTTTCCTGGCATGAAACCATACTGCTGATCACTAATCATCACCTCCCTTCTTAACCTAGCTTCCACTACTCTTTCCTATAACTTCATGCTGTAACTGATCAATTTAATCCATCTGTAGTTACTGCAGCTCTGCACATCATCCTTATTCTTAAAAATCAGTACCAAAACACTTTTTCTCCATTCCTCAGGCATCCTCTCACTTTCCAAGATTTCATTAAACAATCTAGTGAAAAACTCCACTGCCATTTCACCTAAACACCTCCATGCTTCCACAGGTATGTCATCTGGACCAACAGCCTTTCCATTCTTCATCCTCTTCATAGCTATCCTTACTTCCTCCTTGCTAATCCACTGCACTTCATGATTCACTATCTGCTCATCATCCAACCTTCTCTCCCTCTCATTCTCTTCATTCATCAGCCCCTCAAAGTACTCTTTCCATCTGCTCAACACACTCTCCTCGCTTGTGAGTACATTTCCCTCATTATCCTTTATCACCTTTACCTGCTGCACATCTTTACTAGCTCGGTCCCTCTGTCTAGCCAATTGGTACAGGTCCTTTTCTCCCTCCTTAGTGTCCAACCTTTCATACAACTCTTCATACGCCTTATCCTTAGCCTTCGCCACCTCTCTCTTTGCCATGCACCTCATCTCCTTATACTCTTGTCTACTTTCTTCATCTCTCTGACAATCCCACTTCTTCTTCACCAACCTCTTTCTCTGTATACTCTCCTGTACTTCTTCATCCCACCACCAGATCTTCTTGTCCTCCTTCCTCTTTCCAGATGTCACACCAAGCACCTTTCTAACCATCTCTCTTACTAGCTCTGCTGTAGTTACCCAGCTATTCGGTAACTATTCACTGCCACCCAGTGCCTGTCTTAACTCTTCCCTGAACTCCACCTCACAATTACCCTTTTTCAATTTCCACCATTTGATCCTTGGTGCTGCCCTCACACTCCTCCTCCTCTTCTTGATCACTAATGTCATCCTACAAACCACCATCCTTTGCTGCCTAACTACACTTTCCCCTGCTACCACTTTACAGTCTCCAATCTCCTTCAGAATGGCCCTTCTACATAAGATATAATCTACCTGTGTGCATCTTCCTCCACTCTTGTATGTCTCCCTATGCTCCTCCGTCTTGTTAAAATATGTATTCACCACAGCCATGTCCATCCCTTTCGCAAAATACACTACCATCTGACCTTCTGCATTCCTTTGCTTAACAGCATACCTACCCATCACTTCGTCATCCCTTCTGTTCCCTTCACCAACATGCCCATTGAAATCAGCTCCAATCACCAGTCTCTCACCCTTGGATACAATCATCACTACTTCATCCAACTAACTCCAAACTTTTTCTTTCTCATCCATCGCACACCCAACTTGTGGAGCATATGCACTAACAATATTCATTATTACACCATCAGTTTCCAGCTTCATAAACATCACTCTATCCGACACTCTTTTCATCTCCAAAACACTCTTAGCATACTGTTCCTTCAGGATAACCCCTACGCCATTTCTCCTCCCATCCACACCACGATAAAACAATTTGAACCCACCTCCGATACACCTAGCCTTGCTCCCCTTCCATCTTGTCTCTTGCACACACAATATACCAACCTTCCTTCGGTCCATCATATCAGCTAGCTCTCTCCCTATACCAGTCATACTGCCAACATTCAAAGTTCTGACCCTCACTATCACATTCCTAGCCTTTACCTGACTTTGGGCATGCCTTCCTCCTCTTCTCCTCCTTCGGCCAACAGTAGCCCAATTTCCACCAGCACCCTGTTGGTCAACAGTACTGATGACAGTCGTTGTTAACCCGGGCCTCGACCAATCCGGTATGTTTACCGCAAATACAAGAACAAGATTAAGAAAGTTTGTTTGAAATGGTCAAGTTTGAACATTCATGAAATTGTTACCCAAACACAATGTATAACAGATAACATACTTAGGGCAGAAAAGAAACAAAAGAAAAAAATCATTAGATGTTCAACTTCAGCAACTTAATACCAATTTCAGAGAGTGAGGTCGAGGAAGAGGAGGTGGGGGTGGGCTAGAATCCAATTCTTTCAGCAGCCCCCAGGACAGTATCAATATTGATAAAATTATCCCCTGATTTATCACAAACACCACAAAATGCTATTCAGCCAGGTATTTGTTTTAATTTTGGCCAGACAGGACATTGGCAAACTAAATCTCTACTTGCAAGATAACAAACAGGTTCACCAAATATTTAAAATTAATCACCTATACAACAAAATGATAGAAATATTCCTGTATGGAATACTACCTGGCAACCAGAATGGCAAACAACTTATTAGGATTGCCATGAGCAGGAATTGCAGTTATTCTACTTGGTACCAATAGATCAAGAAGGTCCCTTTGTCAATATTACAGTACAAAATTCATCTGCCCCACTAAACTGCAGTTATGGAAGCTGCAGGTTCAATACTTGGGAATCTCATTTCAAAAAATGCTAGACAGAGCTTGCCTTCATGTATCAGTGCAATTCAAACTGCACCATGCACTACTATGTAAATACAGCTTTGAGCATTTCTGGATTTAACAGGTTACTGTTGACAATGCATCCCTAATTATGCAGAAGTTGTAAGACCATTACTAGAATTATTAAAGAAAAATACACCTGAACCTTTACCCTTACAAGATTATTATGAAAATGCTTTTGTACAATTGAAAATGTTGTTTTTGAATCCTCCTGCATTAGGATTACCAGGTTATTCTAAAAGATTTTTCCTGTTTTATAATGAATGAAATAAGGACTCTTGAGAGATTACCCTAGAAATCTCCTATGAACCTATGAGATAAAGTAGCATTGGGATTATTATCACAACACAAGAATGATGGTTATAGACCTGTTACTTATTTTAGTACTAATTTTGATCCTGTAGCTGCAGCTCTTCCCCACTGACTTTGGACGGTGGCCACAACTGCGTGCATTGTAGACAATGACTCTTGGGCATGAGACTTAGTGGATATAAAAAGTTTACACACCCCTGTTAAAATGCCAGGTTTTTGTGATATAAAAAAAAATAGACCAGACTAAATCATTTCAAAACTTTTCCTACCTTTAATGTGACCTATAACCTGTACAATTCAAATGAAAAACAAACAAATTTGTTAAGGGAAAAAATATAAAAAAATAAAAAACATACAATAAGCTGGTTGCAAAAGTGTGCACACCCTTAAACTAATACTTTGTTGATGCACCTTTTGAATTAATTACAGCATTCAGTCTTCTTGGGTACATATCTGCCATCAATTAAAGAGACTCTGATTAACCCCAAATAAAGTTCAGCTGTCCTAGTAGGATTTTCCTGACATTTACTCAGTTGCCTGCTACAGCAAAAGCCATGGTTCGCAGACAGCTTACAAAGCATCAAAGAGATCACATTGGTGAAAGGTATCAGTCAGGAGAAGGGAAAAAACAAATTTCCACAGCATTGAATATACCATGGAACACAGTGAAGACAGTCATCAAAAAGTGGAGAAAATATGGAACAACAGTGACAATGCAAAGAACTGGACATCCCTCCATAACTGATGAAAAGACAAGACGGAAACTGGTCAGGGAGGATGCCAAGAGACTTACAGCAACACTGAAGGAGCTGCAGGAATTTCTGGCAAGTACTGGTTGTGTACTGCATGTGACAACAATAATCCGTATTCTCCATATGTCTAGGCTATGGGGTAGAATTGCAAGACGGAAGCCTTCTCTTACACATTAAAACATCCAGGCCCGGTAAAATTTGCAAAACAATACATCAAGTCTCCCAAAAGCATGTGTGAAAATGTGTTATGGTCTGATGAGACCAAGGTTGAACTTTTTGGCTACAATTCCAAAAGGTACGTTTGGCGCAAAAACAACACTTCGCATCACTAAAAGAACACCATCCCCACAGTGAAGCATGGTGGTGGCAGTATCATGCTTTGGTTTGCTTTTCTTCAGCTGGAACTGGGGCTTTAGTCAAGGTGGAGGGAATTATAAACAGTTCCAAATACCAGTCACTTTTGGCCCAAAGCCTTCAGGCATCTGGTAGAAAGCAGAAGACGAAGAGGAATTTTACCTTTCAACATGACAATGACCCCAAGCATATATCCAAATTAACAAAAGAATGGCTTCACCAGAAGAAAATTAAAGTTTTAGAATGGCCCAGCCAGAGCTCAGACCTAAATCCAATAAAAAATCTGTGGGGTGAACTGAAGAGGGCTGTGCATAAGAGATGTCCTTGCAATCTGAAAGATTTGGAGTGCTTTTGCAAGGAAGAGTGGGAAAATATTGCCAAGTCAAGATGTGCCATGCTGACAGATTCCTACCCAAGAAGACTGAATGCTGTAATTAAATCAAAAGGTGCTTCAACAAAGTATTAGAGTGTGCACACTTGTGCATTCAGCTTATTGTACTTTTATTTTTTTATATTATTTCTCCTAACAGATTTGCTTTTCAATTGAATTGTACAGGTTATAAGTTACATTAAAGGTGGGAAAAGATTTGAAATAATTTATTGTAGTCTCATTTTTGTATCACAAAATCCTGGCATTTTAACAGGGGTGTGTAAACTTTCTATATCCACTGTACATAGCAGTTCTGCATTCAGAGCATAATATTTATCATCACCTCAACTGTCTAGGTATGTCTTTACTTAACTTTATGTCCTTATTGCCAAGGTATCACCAATAAGTGCACAATTACCTCCTCAATTATATAAAAAAGAAAGATTTATTCCACTATAAAATATTCCACAATTATGTAAAGTTAAGCGCTTTCACCCTCTACTCTGTGGGCTTCTTCAGAACATAACGAATAAAAACAGTGCGTCATACATCGCAAGCGCATTGAAAAATATCGTATAACCAAAAACATTATTTCATATAACACTAAATACGCTTTGTACGTGATGTGCTAAATACATAATGTACTTAATACATAATGTGTCGAATACATAAAATGTATTTTGCTTTAGTGCAACATTGTTTCGTAGTGTGCAATGCTGCACTATCCAAAATAATAATGTCAACAAATAACAAAAAATAAAAAAACAAAAATTATAGAACAAAAAATAAATAACATTATTGACATTGTTATTTGTTTTTTGTTATTTGTTGACATTATTATTTTGGGTAGTGCAGCATTGCACACTACAAAACAATGTTGCACTAAAGCAAAATACATGGTTATACAATATCTTTCAATGTGCTTGCAATGTATGACAAGTTATTCACATACGTTATTCACACAAGCTCTTCTTATTTATGATTTTATTCTGGGCCGGATTCACGAAGGCTTGCACGGAGTCTAAGAGTAGAGTAAGACTCCATGCAGCCAACATGTCTGCCGAGCGATCTAGGAACAGCCGGCAGGGGCATGCAAGAGAGCTCCTAAAACGACTCTTACACGGACAGGGTTAGTTTATGCAAATCACCTCATTTGCTGCCGAAAGCTATGCAAATGAGGTCAATTTGCGATCCAGGAAACCCTAACCTGTCCAAGTAAGAGTAGTGTTATTTGCAGAAATATACTCCGTTGTCAACTGAGTACCGTTCTGCAAATAGCAAAACGGAGCCGTGACAGCTCCAAATAAAGGATGCATCCAGTTGAGGAAGCATGCCATTGGCCAAATATACGGCCATTGGCAATTTTTCCCGTTGCAAAATAAAAAAAATATATATTTTTTTTACCTCGATCTCCGAAGTTTAAGCGTAGCGCAGCGCCGTGCAAAAGTGCTGCGCTCTAAAAACCATGAAAAAAAAAAAAGCCACAAATAGGGATTTTATTCAAAATATTCAACTGCCATGCAAATGAATGGCAGGCTGAAGGCAACATGGCTACAGAGTAGAGGTTGCTAAGGGGGGTAGCTCAGTCTAAGAGATGTAACCAAGCATGAGTAGGCAATCCTATGCAAATGAGGGTAAGGATAGTGAATCCCAATTTTACATGGCATATGAGCAAAGTCTGTGGAGTGTAAGAGTAGGATAAGGGGAGTATCAGAGTAGAAGATAGGTGACATCATGAGGGGGGTATGTATGAAAGAATGTAAGCTCATTGGAGCAGAGTGGCATGTGTTTGCTGTCAGTTACACATCACTGGAAGAGGCGTGTCAACAGGTATTCTAGCTAAAGCCAAGAAATTGAAGGTGTATGCCGTGGATAACACTAAAGTTTCTTGTTGAAGTGCCTGCAACGTGTTTGCACGTGGGTGCGCACCTGTAAATCCGAGTAAGACTGTGTGCGCCTGTGTGCGCTCGTTTAAGCCGGAGTAAGCATGTGTAAGGTTGTTGAAATCTGTGTAAGATTGTTTGCACCTGTGTGCGCGTGTTCAAGCAGGAGTCAGCAAGTGTTAGGCCATGTAAGCATGTGTGCGAGCGTGTCAGCTGGTGTGCGCGTGTTTGCTCTTGTTTGCGCGGCGCTGCCCCCTGTGGAAACAGAAAGGGAAAAGGAAGCACAACAAATAGTAGGAAGTTAACCAAGGAGAACTAGCAGAGCTAGCAGGTGAAAACAGTCAGAATCAGGCAATTACACAGGCAGTACACTAGCCCAGCCCAGCCCAGCACTTAAAACTCTGCAAACAACTTTCCACCATGTTTTCCTCAGAGACACTGCAACACTGTAGTAAACTAAGAGAAGTGAAAACTTAAAAAGCTTTACTGAGGCAAATAAATGTTAGGGGCTGCCATTGCTGTTATAAGGCGACATATGCAACATGCTGAGGGTGGTGACAATGTGAATGCTGCTGAGAAACCCACAGTGAGGAGATGGAGAAGAGTGTACAGGCCCAGGGTAACCTACCAGGGGCTACATGAGCTGGAGATAGTGGAGCACTATAGAGTGGACAGAGACCTCATGCAGCAAATTTTTGAGCTGTGCAGGCCACACCTCACACACAGAACCAACAGAGGGGAACCCATCCCAGTGGAAACGAAGGTATGTGTTGGCCTAAGAATACTAGCAACAGGTACCTTCCAGAGACCAACTGGTGGTATGATGGCGATTTCACAGGCATCAGCATCCAGGGTACTGCACCAGTTTCTGAATGCCATGTCAGCACATGTCGGTGATCATGTATATTTCCCCAATTCCCATGAGGTATTGGCCAGCAATATGCGTCTTTTCCAGCAAATAGCGGAATACCCTGAGGTAGTGGGTGCAATAGACTGCACGCACATATGCATCAAAGCACCAGCTGGTGAGTGGGGTAGGGCCTACTTTAACCACAAGGGCTTCCCCTCCATCAACTGCCAGGTCGTGTGTGATGCCCAGGGCATAATACTGAATGTGTGTGCTGGCTGCCCTGGAAGCTACCATGATTCCCATATCTGGCATCTGACACAGCTGTACCAGACATTTGCCAATGGGGACATCCCTCATGGTCACCTAGTGGGGGATGCTGGATATGCACTGGAGCCGTGGCTGATGACACCCATCAGAAATGCACACACACCTGAACAGGAACACCATAATGAGGCACACGCACAAACACGAAATGTAATCGAGCGTGTGTTTGGGTTGCTCAAGTCACGGTTCCGGTGCCTGGACACATCTGGTGGAGCCTTGCAGTACTTACCAACTACATGTACCCAAATTGTCATGGTATGTGCTATGCTACATAATATGATCCTGCGAAAACAGCTGCAGCAGGAGCAGCATAGGGCCGGGCCAAACAGCCCCCCACCATTGCCAAGGCCATCACAGGCAGAACGTAACTCGGAGGAGGAACAACCTGAGCCTGCCCCAGTAGGCAGAAGGAGGCATGCCCAGTATGCTTTGGCATTGGCAAAGAGGCAACGCATAGCACATACACTGGCTCAGTAGGAACCCTGGAAATGATACCTCTCTCTCTGACTCGCACATATAGTAAAAAGGATACCTAACTTGACACTACCTGTTTTCAAACATGTATAAGGAGTGTACTATGTGCATCTGACACAGGCAGCCCTGCAGCACCACCTGAAGCATGATTGCCATGTTTTAAGAAATATAAAGCAGCACTAAACAGCTTTTACCACTATTTAGTATATGTAAACAAAATTGCACACACTAACTAGCACAACTTTCGACAATGTTGAGCAATATTGGGCAACGTTCAGCAATGTTGGTTAATGTTGAGCAATGTTGGGCAACTTCGGTCAAAGTTGGGCATAGTTGAGCAAAAGCAGGTAAACTTGCTCATATTTGCTTTACTGGTCCTTAAGCAGTCTGGCTGCCCAGTATGAAAATATAAAGCAGTGACAGTCCTCAAACCCAGGATACTGTGCAATATAGTCACAGTACTGAACCACTAAACCATGACAGTATTTCACTGGTCAGCCTGTATGAAGAAATGTTGATAAGTCTATGCAAAGTGTCTCATGGAAACCATGCAGGCACAGCATAATCCCTGTAGAGTTATTTATTTATTTATTTATTTATATTTGTTGATTGGGAGTGTCCGACTGGATGTAGGTCCATTTTCAGCGGAGGCCCGGGGAGAAAAGCTCCACAGTTAAAATAAACAGACAGTAGTTACATTGGATCACATAGCGATTAACAATTTACATAGCAATTACTTACAATATATTTACAGATGAAGAACATAGTACATCAGTAGACAACTAGAATCTTTATCTGTGAAGTACATAACAGACATTAACAAATGTTAAAATAAGAAGTTCCTGCTGTATAAGTACTAGGCTTATGAGCATCTGAGCTTGCTATAATCAAGGTAGTTAGTGGAGTGGAAAGAAAGGTAGTGGTTGGATGGGGTGGGTGATATTAGAGTGAGAGTTGCAAGGGCATAGTCAGCATGTTTTTAGATGCACTTTTAGTAAAGTTTTGAAGTGGGTGAATGATGGTACAGAGGTAATTGTGGGTGGGTGGGAGGGAGTTCCATAATTTGGCTATGGTGCAAGAGAATAGTGCTTCACCAGCAGAGTTATTGGCTTTAGTGATCTGCAAGTGATTTTTGTTGCTGGATCTTAGTGGTCTGGTGGTGCGATAGGGTTGGAGTAGATTCTGGAGGGATGGGACATTTAGTGGATGGTTTACTAGTTTGTGGGCGAGTGAAAGTTGATACCATTGAAGAAGGTGAGGGAGTTCAAGCCAGCCCAGTTCAGCAAGTGAGAGACAGTGGTGACTACGGTAGGATGCCCCTGTGGTGAATTTGGTGATTTTGTTGTAGCAGGTCTCTAGCTTGTTTAGATCGCATTGCCTTAGGTTGGTATATATTGGAGAGGCATAAAGTAGGGTGGAGATAAGGTGGGAATTTGCTATTCAAATCTTTGCTGCGTTGGTGAGAAGATGCTTATTTCTGTATAACGCTCCTAGTTTTTTGTGGACTTTTTTTATGGTCATGGATATGTGAATGTCAAATTTTAGTTTATTGTGTATTTCCACTCCTAGCAATTTGGTGTGTTCAGTTGGGTATATAGTAGTGTTGTCTTTTGTTGTGATGTTAAAGTGAGAGTTGTTTTGCGTATGTTTGGTGGGTTGGAAGATGAGTAGTTTAGTTTTGTTTGGGTTGAGTATTAATTGGGCATCGGATAACCAAGTTTCCACAGAGGAAAAGGCTTCCTGTGTGACTTTTTGCAGTATGGGTAGGGGGTTTACTATTAAAAGGTCGAACGGCACTCCTTCGACTGTACTATAGTCGACAACGGAAGGTCATAAATGTCGAATGTCGAAGTAAAAAAATCAATCTAGGAACGGTGTTAACATGGGTTGAGGTAGGTGTTCGTATTATTCTGAACTACAAACATCTCCCCTACCTCGACTCATGTTGAAACCCATTCCTAGATTGTTTTTTTGAGTTCGCGATTATCAGTTTTGACCTTCCGTTGTCGACTATACGACAGTCGAAGGAGTGCCGTTCGACCTTTTAATAGTAAACCGGGTAGGGACTGGGCTGAGCAGATGATGGTCGAGTCATCTGCGTATTGTATGAGTGTGCCATGTGTGGTGGCAAAGGCTAGATTATTTGTGAAAACAGAGAAGAGTAGGGGTCCAAGGATGGATCCTTGGGGAACCCCTATGAAGACAGGTAGTTGGGGAGATATGTCATTCTGCCATACAATGGATTGTTGGCGGTCAGACAGGTAACTCTGAAACCAGTTGGTGACTGATTGTGAGAAGGATAGGTTATTGAGGACAGAAATAAGTTGTTTGTGTGGGACCATGTCAAATGCTTTAGATAGGTCTAGGAAAGTAGCAGAGGAGAGATAGCCATTGTTTTTATGCTGAAGGATAGTGTTAGTAAAGGAGAGTAAGGCAGTGGTGGTGCAATGATTTGGTCGGAAACAATGCTGAGTATTGGAAAGGAGGTTGTTAGTAAGGAGGTCGTCTGAGACCTGAGAGTGTATGCATCTGTCTAGTATTTTGGAGAGTGGAGAGAGAATAGCTATGGAGCGGTAATTGGTTAGTTCTGTGGAGGGTCCACCTTTGTGGAGGGGAATTATATGTGATACTTTCCACAGTGTGGGACCATAACTTTCTGACAGAGATTGGTTAATCAAGATGGATACTGGGCAGGCCAGAGCATCAGCTGCGATTTGTAGGTATTCACTTGGGAGGTTGTCTGCTGCTAATTTGGTGGGTTTAAGTTTAGTTAAGAGTCTTTTTATGTTGGAGGTAGGTACAGGAGAAAAAGAGAAGGCAGTGGGGAGATTAGTAGTTGAAGGTGTGGGTTGGAGGAGGGGGTTGTGTTGTTTAGCTAGTGATAGTATGGTTTGTGTGAAGTGTGTGTTGAATGAGGTAGCAATATTTTCTGAGGAGTGAGGGATGTTAGGAGGAGGGGTACTGACTTTATGTGGGTGGAGGATGGAGTTTATGGAGGACCAGAATTGTTTGGGGCTGTGTTCGGAGGAGTCTAGGGCAGACTGGTAGTATTGGAATCTGTCCTGTTTTATTAGCTTTTTGACTCTATTGCGTAGTTCTAGGAATTTCTGTCTAGTTGAGGGGGTCTTGGTTTTGCGCCAGTGCTCCCAGGCTTTATCCCTGTTTTTCATTTCTGACTTAGTGGTTTTCTGTAGCCACGGGGAGGGTTGTGCTTTGATTCTGGAAAGTCTTATGGGGGCATGGTAATTAAGAATGCTCAGGAAGGTAGTATTAAAAAATTCAACTGTGTCATCAAGACTGAGGTACTTTAGAGGATGCCAGTTACATTCTTTGAGGGATGAGATGAATGTGAGTGGGTTAAAGTTTATTTTTTTACTTATCTGACGGTAGACGACAGGTTTAGCTTGGTATAGGTATTTTTTCAGTAGGAATGTTGGGGAGTGATCACTGAGGCTATCTGATAAGCAGCCTGTTATATATGACTGGGGGCTCTTACTGACTAGTATCGAATCCAGGGTAGTGTGCTTGCTGGAGTTTTTATTTATCCTGGATGGCGACTGGACTAGTTGGGTGAAGCCATGAAGGTTTACATGATGGGTTGGATGGCTGCCAGAACAGGATTGCCAGTCAATATTGAAATCACCTAAAATTATAGTTTCTTGGGGGAGATGGTGGGTAGACCAACTGAGGAGGTTTTCTAGTGGAGGGATGTTTTGGCCAGGTGGGAAGTAGCATCCAGTTATGTTGATGGTTTTATTTTGGTTTATTTTGAGGTTGGTATATATTATTTCTTCATTGCCTATATGTGGAGCTGATGATTTTAGGATCTGGATGTTTAGATGCTGTTTAAATATTATAGCTACACCACCTCCTTTCTTGTTTAGCCGGTCTACTCTTAGTATGCCATAACCTGTAGGGAGTATTTGCTCACTGGTAATGTGGGGTTTTAGCCAGGTTTCTGTCTGGGGAGTACAAGTCTATGGTGGCATGGAGTTCATGGATTTTGTTGGATATACTTCTAATATTTAGGCTTAGTAGAAGGAAGTCATTTGGCTTTCTATTCGCTGTAATATGTTAGAAGTTGTGGTTTCTAGTCTGATTATGAGGATTGGGGTTGGAGATGGTAGGGCCAGGGTTGGGGTGGATATCTCCACTTAGGGCTAGTTTTGATATGCATGAGGTTATTAGTTTTCTCAGTTTTTGAATGTGTTTGTTTATAAGGGAAACTTTATGATTGTGCTCTTTGGGTAATAGGTATGGTGGGAGGGTTACTATGTTAAGTTGTAGGGATGCTTTATGTTTGAGTAATATAGTTGGTAGAATATGTGGGGGGTGCATAGGGATGGTCCTTGAGTTGGTGGGAGGGGAGCTGACTGAGGGTGAGACATGAGTGGTGGTGTGAGTAGTAGTAGTACAGTGGTAGTGGTTGAGTGCGGGAATGATAGAGCTTTGGTAGGATGTAAGATATGCAAGGAGAGTGCATGCAGTGAGCATAGGTAAGGTATGCTTGTACATGTTAGTTGAGGAGGTGTGATAGTAGTGGGAACATGGAGGAGGTAGTGTTGGGTTAGTGCTGTGGTTGGCTACTGGAAAGATGGGAGGGGTTTGTTAGTGTAATAAAGGTGGGACCACTGGGGGTGGTAGGGAATAGGGGGCAGGGTGAGGAGCGAAGCGGGTAGAGACCCTGTTAGTTGCTCTTATGAGGGGGCTGTTATGACACAAAGCTGAGCCCTGCAGTAAAAATACAACTTGATTTTCAACACACATATACTATAAATGTTAATATTGGGCGTGTTCACACACGTCAACAAATGTAGTGGACTTCAGACAGCAACATACTGAAAGGTCACACTGGACATGCTCACACACTTGAATAAATGAGGCAAATGTCAGGCAACAACATACTGAAAGGCCAAACAGGGCATGCTCACACACTTAGGCCATGTCTGAGTACAGCAGTGGGCCACACATCAGGCAGTTGCATGTGTTAACCCAGGAACCTCTCACTATTTACCAATCCTGCCTTGTGCACACAGTTATATGACAACAGACACATATATAATATATTGGAACCCTGTCATAATCAAATATGTACTACAGATACTTAGGTTGTTCATAGGAAGTGGAAAAGCAAAGAAGATAAAAAACCTGCAATCAGTATCATCAATAAACAATGTGCACTCCAAACATTATCCAGTCCAGGTTATGGAAAGATTATCTGCGAAGGAGTCCAGACAGAACCATGACACTTCCTTCAGCTATGTCATAAATAGCAATGTACACTCATATATGTCCTGAGTCAGGGCCAACTGTAAATGATTGACAATGCCAACATCCTGTCAGACAGGCCCATACATACATACACACCTCCCACTGACAAAAGGCCCTATCATCATTCCAGGAGATATCACATGTAGAATGGGTAAACATCTCCTTCCAAAGCTGAAAACATGGCATCAATTGGATTACATTGTTTCCCTATATGTGTCATAAGTGAACTGCAAAACAAACAGACCCTGCACCTGAACAGTTTGTTGAGCCTCACCCTCTCTACAGGGTATGAAACTGTTGAATGGGTTACAGCAACATATGGCACACTCCACAAGTGTTGGTGCACAACAGACCATGGGAACTGTAGTCTTATAAGCCTATGAAGTCTGATCTGCAAGACCATGGAGTCCATCATGACTGAAGTCATAAACAGAGCTACTGGAAGCCTACAAACACACAAACCTACCAACTTTGGTTTGGTCATGGGCAGATCATGGTTCCCAAACCTGCTAGACTGTTTGCAAGGCAGCCACCCAGGACATACATCACTGAAATGAGCTACACACGTCCCACATAGACTTTGAATAGCCCTTTTCTAACATCCCAGACACATGTCATATCCACAAAATCAACAACCTCTGCATAAATATGTATTGTCATCTGATGGATTGGCAACTGGGCCACAGATAGATCACACAAGGTAAGAATTGTGGAGTCCTGTTCAAGCTGGTAACATCTGCTGTCCCCCATGGCTCAGTCCTGGGATTGCATAAAACAAAGTGCACACACATTACCATGTCTAGTCAGATGATGTCAGCATCCTACAAATATAGCAGGAGAAATGAAAACACCCAGAAAAGCATATAGCGCGTCGTGTTAATGCGTATCACTCTAGTATCATAACATAGTTAGGTAGGGGTTTGAATCCTGCAATTGCTGAGTGTGTGGGGGGTGTATGTTTGTGTGTGATTTCCTTTGAGAGGAATGCCCTTTTTGGAGACTAGGAAAACACCTTAAAAGTGGTATATTCCTCTTTGGCAAGTCTGATGATGTCAGCGTCCTACAAATATAGCAGTGGAAACGCAAACTCCCAGTAAAGCATATAGCGCGTCATGTTAATGCGTACATCCCTAGTATCATAACATAGTTAGCAAGGGGGTGCACTTGCACCCCCCAGGAATCGGCTGAATACAGCATTTCAAACAAAGTTTTTCTGACTACAGCAAAGTTTTTCTTTTGTGCGTTCTTCTTTAAGAAGATCGCGGGTAGGCGTGCTGACATCATCGCGGGAACCTAGATGGGCTGACATCATCACTATGTGAAAGCGGGAACGGAACTCAGAGAGTCTGACGGAGTATTCAGGAACGGAAGATGGGACCTGTGTGTGTGTGTGTGTGTGTGTGTGTAAAATGCCCCAGGTGTACATGGTGGTGGGTAGAGAATAAGGCTTGAATCCTGTACCTTGGGCCCAAGTGGCAAGAGCCTGAATTCCCTACCCACCACCATTTGTAAAAATATTGTAGGATTTTCCCTCATACCTTTTCTGTTCCTCATAAAATCTGTGGTTTCTGCATTTGTTGACCTAGCCCGGTCAACAAATGTAAAATAAAATAAAATAAAAATAAATTTGTGTCCTTGTTGCCTGATATTCTTGGCTGTCTGGAGTGTTTCTCCCCTGGGCCTCTGCTAAAAAAATTAGCTTTTTTTTTTTCAAAGTCAGACTTTCCTGGTTAATAAATGTAAATATTGGACTTCTTTTCTTCAGAAAGTGTATGGTAACAAAAGCAAGCTTTTATTCTAGCAATTTTCTAAGTGTACAAGATGGATATTTGAAATGTATCCCTGTGTTTGGGACTGTATTCCCCCCATTATTGGCTTCATCCAGGTTTTGTGCTAGGGTTGAGAGTTATGGTAAGAATTGAATTCACTGAATATGTTTGGGGGCTGTATTCACCCAGTGTTGACTTTGTTCAGGTATTTATTGGCTTCATCCAGGTTTTTTGCTAATGTTGAGAGCTAAAGTAAGAACTGATTTCACTGAAAATGTTTGGGGGCTATATTCTCTCATTACTGGCTTTGTCCGGGTGTTATTTGCTAAGAGGTTGAGAGCTATGGTGAGAACTGAATTCACTGAATGTTTGGTGGTTGTAGTCACCCATTATTGGCTTTGTTCAGGTCTTTTGTGCTAAGAGGTTGACAGCTGTGCTATGGTGAGAACTGAATTCACTAAATGGTAAAGTTTCAGTCTTCCTCTTTCACAAAACTGATTTGGCGTAGTGGTATGTTGCTTTGACTTTTGCACGGGGTCCCCTGGGTTCAAGACGTGGCAGTGAAATGTATGGTGGTAATGCAGCATTTTATTCTAGCAACTTTCAAACATTATACAAGCAATGTTTAAAATGTGTCCCTGTTGTTTGGCCTTTGCCCCAATAAATTTCGGCTTTTTCCAGATTTCTTGTGCTGCAAAGTTCAGAGATACAGCTGAGTGTCGAGTAGATTTTACAAGGAGCTGAGAGCTGCAGGGGAGCAAAAGTTTAGTGCTGATTATGTTTAGTCTGCTTACATTAATAGCACAACAGATAGTGTACTTGCTTTAGATGCTGAAGGCTGTGGGTTCTACTCCCGCAGTAGGTAAATGCATTGCTGATGCTGTATTGTGTTGTAAAGGGGGTGGATGCTGCAGTCCTTTTGGCAAAGATACCTAGTAACTATGAACCTGTTAACAGTTTGCTATCCATTCTCTATTGCGGAATCACTAGCTTTTCATTTTACTGCATGCAACAAAGGCAATTTATTCTTCAAGGGTAACGGGCACTTTATTTGTAGATTAAATAATGACAAAGTGTTTGCTAGCAGCAACCTCTATTAGTTACAAATTTCTTCAATGTGGATTTTACTACAGAGATTGTGTATATTTTTTACTGATACTGGTGGACTTGAGTAGACGTTATGATGGAAATGTTCTGAATTGGGCAATTTTGTCATTGGTGGATGCTTTTTGTTTCTTTGTTTACTGGAAAAATTTTCAAAACAATAAATTTAAAATGCCCTTTAACAACTGTACTGTATTGTACAAGAAATATAATGTAATACAGTCAGGAAGGTGTATCAAAGAGCATGTGTATGTTATGTTCGAGGGGCCTATGATTTTGAAGACAGCCCAGAGTTAATATTTGCAATTGGCAAAATGTATTTTCTCTGAAAGTGGGTTTGTGCTGTTTCAATGCATGTGAGTTTCAAGGGCAGAGAAGTATTAATGTTAGTCTATTTTCATTGAGACTGCATTGCTTTAACAGATGTGTATTAGGGTTTGTGCTGTAAAATGCAAAATAAAACTTTCAAATGAAATCCTAAATCATTGCAGAAGTAAAGCAGTATGCACATTAGTGTTTATGGTAAATGGGGCAAAATAACCAAGGAATGGGACATTGGAATGGCTGCAGGGGAGGCTCCATTTGACCATGATTTTGTGAGGAGGGTAGCAAACTCGACAGCCCGTTGAACTATACCTCTCAGTTGTCCATATCTTTGCAGAATTAATAGATATTTGCTGCTTATTTTTGGTTTGTTTCTCAAAATTTGTGGTTTTCTAGCAAATCATTTAGGAATTAAGCCATTAAATGACAGACATTGAGTTTCAGATGTCATAATCTTCAGAAAATGCATGCTAATGCAAGACTGTCTAAGTTTATACAAGAGCAATCCTGCCAGTGTTTCTATGTTCGCCAATATATTTGGCCTTGTTCAGATTTCCTGCATTAAGAGGTTGAGAGGTACGTGCAAATCACTTTGTAGATTAGTAATATCCAAACATCTCAATTGTCCCCAATTCTGGCTCAAAATGTTGCTCTCCTAATAATGCCTCCTCCAAAATGGCAATTTTGGAAGAAAATGTGGAGGGTTTACAATTATAACTGTAATGATCAGTTGTAGATTACCTTTATTTCAGAAATGCATGTGGATGCTCTTATTTTGTTAGCTGCTTCAAGTTAACTGTTAATATTAAAAAGGTGTCCCTTTTTGACAGGTATTTTTGCATCACATTTTGGTCTGTTTTTCATAAAATTGTGGTTTCTGGCAAATTAGTGGCAAGTCATTAAAGATTGAAGTTAGAAAATAATGGCAGACATTTGAGTTTCAGATTTTATACCCTTCAGAAAATTTGTACTAATGCAAGATTTACCTGTTCTATTAAGTTAATAAGAGCAATATTTAAAAATTGGCCTTATTTTTGGGCCTGTGTCCCACTTCTAGTTCTATGTATGGCTTTGTCCAGATTTCTTGCTCTGAAGTTGAGAGGTAGGAGTGTCAGAGCCTTCAAATTATGACATACTTATTGCACCCCAGCCCCCATTGTAGTGGCTCGGGATGTGTCCAAGGAAGGCAAGAAGCAGTTATGCAGTAAGTGTGCAGAGTATTCCCCCATCCAAGGTAGATCACAAATATGACCGTGGCTTTTCATCTGTCCTTGATTTTGCAAAATGTTCTGGTTTTCTATCAGATTTTTATACTGTTGATTTATGCTTCTTATTATTCAGGAACTGCATGCTATCAGTGTCCTGTTGCTCTGTTTAAGTAGCCATGGTTTAATGAACATCAGGTAAGCTTGTCGGAGATTGTAAGATGCAAGTAAGCTTTAGTAAGCTTGTCGGACATTGTAAGATGCAAGTAAGCTTTAGTAAGCATATTGTTAAAGAATTGCTAGCATTGAAAGCATTTTCGTTGTTGCCATGCAGAGAATATTTACATAGCTAGATAATGTATAAGCCTTGGGTATTGAAATACATATGACAGTATTTGTAATAAAAGGACAAGATTACAGTATTTTCAGAAGCTCATTACATTTTATTGGAGACCAGTGTCTTATAGCAGTGTCTGTGTGTTAGTACACTTGTAGTTGGGTGGCTTTAATGGTATATGGTAAATAAGCATTGCTACCTTACTTAAAGCTAAGCCCTGCAACAACTAGCTCCACAATGAAGTCAAAACACAATAGCTCTGGTGGGTAAATGTACTCTGTAGTAATAAAAAAAGGCAAATGTTTGAAATGACTACAGCTTATGTGCAAACACAATAGGTAGTGATGAAACAATGCTCTGCTAAAATGCTTTAATGCTCCACATTGCTGAGCTGCAATCACTAGCTACCAGGATTTCACCCACTTCAGATCAAGCACGGTGCCGTTCAGTGCAACCTTCCCAGAACTAATTCAAGTCTGACCAGAATTATTTGGTGTGTGTATGAGGGAGGTAGCATACCCCTCAGCTGTCCAGATTTTGCCCCATATTCCTCTTAAAAAGGATTGAAGTTGCTAAATAATGAGACTGCATACTAACACAAATCCTGTTACTCTTGCAATTTTCTGAGAGCCATATTTATAATTTGTCCCTATTTATTTTAGGCTTTGTCAAGATTTCTTGCACTAAGGGTGAAGCCTTGAGGGGTGTGGTATCTTTGTAAGAGAGAGAAAGTGAAATGCCCAAGTTAGAGTTAGCAGGTGGAATTTTTCAAGTGCATTTTCAAGGAACTGTGAGTTTTAAGGAAGCGAAGTTCACTGCTGCTCATGCCAAGTCTATTTACAATGTGCAACCATTTTGTTTAGCAAATGGTATCTCTATTGTGGTATAAAGTTTTAAAGCTATGTTAGTAGCACCACAAGTAGAATACTTGCATCTTAATGTAAAGGCTTGAGGTTCTATTCCTACAGCATATACATTTGTATGCTGCAGTCCTCAGGATGTCCTCCTTTGGATGAGATGCCTAATAACTATGAACCTGTTTTTCAGCTTGTCATCCATTTTCTATTGCAATAGACCAGCTTACCATTTTTTTAATTTAACCTAGGCAATTTATTCTTTGACGGCAGCAGGCACTGAATTTGTAGATGAAACACTGAAATATACAAGTGTTGCTGTCTAATACAACGGATATAATTCAATCAGGTAAATCAAATAACTTTTGCATGGCCCTAACGGTGTGCAAGGAGCCTATTGCTTGAAAACAGTTCAAAGGTAAATAACCTGCCACTGGCCAGATGCATTTTCTTTGAATGTGGGTTTCAATGCCGTTTCATTGAATGTGAGTTTCAAAAGTAGAGAAGCTTTAATGCCAAGTCTGTTTTCATTGCAAGACTATTGCTTTGTTTAGGTTTAGTAAATGTCTCAGTGTTTGGGCTATAATGTTTGAAATAAAAGTTGTAAATTTAAATCCAACTGCCTGTAATCATTGTAGAACTAAAGCATAACACAGTATGCACACAGATTTGAACAGTGTCTACAGTAAATGGGGAGAAATAGCCAAGTAATGGGACACTGGAATGGCTGTGTGGGCGGGGCTTGGGTGGGTGGACTTGGGCGGGGCTGTGTTGGCAGGGGGCTGGGTGAGCTATGTGGGTGGGGCTCTGGGTTTGCACCCCCCTGCAAAAAATCCTGCGGGCTCCCTTGATAGTTAGGTAGGTGTTTGAATCCTGCAATTGCTGAGTGTGTGTGTGTGTGACACTGTTGGTCAATGTGTTGTGGGTTTTGCTTTTACTACTGTATGACATATCAGTAAAACAACAGTATGTGCATTGCACACTTCAGGTATCTGTGTGGCAAATACATATATGTACATGTGAGCTCAATTAGTTCATAGGTGTGAAGCCTGCTTTCTACATGAATACATCTGTTACCTTTGAGAGACTGTGCTACTGCTTGTCAGACCTTAGGTCACATATGTATGTTTGTGACAAGGCCAGCCACTGTAGTGATCTGTGGCCTAGGTCATCTGTGTCACACACACCCATGACAGTTTCTATAGAATAGTGTGAGTGAGGGTTCATGCCTGGGGTATATTTCAGACATGTTCAAACACAACAAAGTCTGTCAATAATGGACATTCATTATAGGTGTACAACAACTTTGTGGATATGCATACAGACCCCTTATTGCTTATGTGATACACAGAGGGACTTCAGAATACCTTTGGAAATGTGAATACCAAAGGACAGATGACATAACACTTGGCTGTATGTACACATCGGTACCCATTCTACATATTGGGGGCTACTACCTATGTGGTACTGTCGGGATACTATGTTTAGTAAATGTGGATAACTATGCTACAGTTGGCTTATAGCTGTACAGCATGGGTTGGACAATAGGTATCTGTCTGTATGATACACTTGTGGAGGATAAGTGTCTCATCTGGAGAATGCATTGTAGGCCATTGTATGCATTTCCAGATGTGGACAGACATATCCCTAGTGTGTTTGCTTGTTCCTAAAAGGGCTACATGCCAAACTAGAGTTGTCCCAGGAATGGGTGGCGGTCAATACCACTTATTACTGGTATAGTATAGTACCGGAAGGATCCAAATGCTACTGAGTTTCCTACATCTGTGTGTCAGTTGTCAAGACATTATCCAATGATTGGTTATAGTCAGGCTGTTGAGGTTGTGTATACTACCAGAATGCAAACAAATGACAGATAGTAACAGTATCACCCATAGCATAGTGTCAAACCATGTCATACACACATGTGTAACCAAGTTAAAACATATGTGTAGTAAAATGCATACTGGCCACCAACAGAAACTATGAAGTGTTAACACTATGTAATACAGGGCATGTCACCCTTCCCATGTGTCCACTATGCATGTACATGCAAACAGTGCACCTCCACCATGTTCACAAATGTACACCTGAAAATCTGTACTGCACACATCATCACACGTACTGTCCACTCACCAACACATGCTGCCAGAACTACACACATCAGCCAAGTGGCACATGGGCAGACAATACATTTTTGGAATTAACACTGGTGTAAACAATACTACATTGATAATCATAGCTTTAATGCATCATGCCTGCTCAGATATACCTACAAGGATATCATTACACTTTACGGTTGACAACATGCTAACATTGCTACAATGCTATAAAGTCACCCTGTGCATCAGCACCATGTTAGCCTGTTCCTGCATCAATGTTACAGATGACAGGAGGTGGCACAGTTTCATCATATGCACAGGGAGTATTGTTGGTTTGCCAGAGCCCGACATTGACCCATTCAATCGACATGTATGTGTGTGTGTGTGTGTGTGTGTGTGAGGGACAACAGCACAGCATGGGTCAATGTTGATGTAATGTGTGTGCGTATGTGTTAGCCCTAGATCTTTGGTTTATGTGTGTGTGTCTGCATGCACACAGTTCCACCATGTGGCTGCCATATATGGGAGGTTGTGGGACAGCCACAGACTGTACCTGCCAGGTTGTACAGATCACCGTCTCTGGCCATGGACACAGTAGCTGTGCCTGGCAGGGGTGCCACGGACAGTATCGGGTACTAAGCCAGACTGGGTACTATCATCAGAGGCAGAGGATGTCGACTGGAACAATGTCCCTGCTGGGACTGGCCAGAGCCAAGTGCACGTGGTCTTCTATGACGGTCTATTGACAGCCCAGCCCCAACATTGCTGGGGCTGGTACTGCCACTACGGGAGCAGCTGTGACTTGTGTGTCATCCACGACAACTGCCAGCTGATGATGTTGCTGGCATTTGTCCACGTCGACGTCTCAGCCGTCCTGCACTGTCCTGGCACATGGACATGACATTGCGGAGGACATCTAATGTCTCCCCCCAACATCTATCAATGACCTCAGTGTAATTACGGATGGCACCGGCAAGGTCACGGATACTGTCATTGATAGCGGTGTTATGGGCCCTCTGCGCCCTTAGTCCCTGTCTGGTATACCGTTCCATATGTGCCTGTGCCTGCATTACAGCCCAGAACATACCTGAGGTTGTAAGACCTGTGGGGGCACGTCTGCCAGGGGCATTATGACCAGCAGTGCTCCCACGAGAACCCCTGGACATCTGCCTATGTGGTACCATTCCAGGAATCTGGGTATGGCTGCTGTGAGGGGATGCATTTGCCATAGATACCACACTATCCTGGTCAATGCCTACTGTGCTGTCCCTCAGTTAAGGTCATTGGTGATGAGGGATGTATTGGCAGTATGAATGTGTGCATAGATGGGGTGGAAAGCTGTGTACTGTCGAATGGCGGCCCAACGACAGACCCTGTCTAACCTGCCTGTGCCACAACACATGTATCATAATTTCCACTATTTGTGGCAGTGACTTCAGGTTCCCTGCTGCAGTCAACCAACACAACCTCAGCACCTGTGAGAGGAAGACAGGAAACACACATTACAATCTGTACATGATGTTAGCACACATGCACACATGAACACATGCACACATGCACACATGAACACAAATACACTACTCACTAAAGTATACACACGCACACACACACACACACACACACACACACACACACACACACACACACACACACACACACACACACACACACACACACCAACAGAAATCCAGAACATACTCATTAGTGGTTGATGGTGGAGTACAGTATCACAAGCCAAAGAGTCCTATCACAAGTGTCAGCATGTAGGATGTGGGTTGCTCAACAGCATGCACTGCGAGTGTAGAAAGTCCTTGTTAATAACAGTATACATGTCTTTGATGCATGTGTGTTGTTCAATGATTGGCCTCACCCTAGAACACAATGTGTACATGGACACAACATTGCTGTGCAAGTATTAAATGCTTTTCAATGTCCTGTGCACCATCACTCACAGGTATACATACCATGGCTGGATGCACACAACTGTCAGGTGTATAGCAATGAATGCTATGTGTAGTACTGTAGTTACTGTAACTGGATGTAGTGTAGTACCATAAGTCATCATCAGGCAGCATCATGTGGTCACTCAAGGCCACTAATGTGTGCCACGCTAGTAACTGTCTTGCTGTACCTGAACTGCAGCACTGTGGCTACATTAACCATTTTACAGGCAGTTGTTACATGGGTATGTAAGGTGTTCAATAGGGAGCATTGCCTAACATGAATGTGTTGTGTGCTGAAGAGTATTGCACCGCCCCATGATAGGCCTCTACCCCTCAGGTATAGTATGTGTGCTGTGTGGATGACATTTGGGATACTGGAGTCTGACCTTACAGCAGGTGTCTGAATACGCCATGTATATCATATTAACACGTACTGCGTATGACAAAGTGGTGTATGTTGTGTGCATGTGTATTGACTCTGCCTATACAATGTCCACTACAGTGTACCACAATTGTTTGGGATGCTCTGTGTATTGCATGTGTTTGAGGCAGCTACTCATGTTACTGGGATGTGCATAGTCCCACAGAAAACATGCAGAGCATGCATTATGTGTAGGTGTTTTACATGTGTATATGGCCTACAACTCACCTATGACATGCACATGTTATTTGCTATATTAAATGTAGAACACCCACCAGCATGGGTCTGCTGTCTTGCTGTCACACCAGAGGGACCTACAAGGATATGAGACAGTTTGTCAGTGTCAACAACTATGGCATTGCTGCTGTGAGTTTGCAATTTTACAGTAGTACAACGGTTGACAGTCACAGGCATACAGATTATGTTCCAAGTGATCAGTATTGCACAACACCAGGCTCCACATCTTCTAAATACACAGTACACATCTGACATATGCATGTTCTAACAATCAAGCTAACAGTAGTCTACAGATATGCCATGTTACCTGCACGCTCCGAGTCAACTTGTTGGGTGACTCCGACCTCCATGATGACACATGTCTGTTGTAGTGGTTGGCCAGGAGCCACCACGTTGAGGAGCAGCTCTTCCACTCTGGTGAGGGGTGGATATAATGCTGCACCACCACCTGTGGCAAGCTGTTGTCTGCGGACATCGGAGGCATGCTGCCGGACATGTCTAATTAAATCACTGCTCATAAGTCCGGTTATGCATGCCTACATCATTAACCCGAAGGACAGCATCTTGCCACAGTGCAGTGCACTCATGCTGGTCCTGGCTGGTTCTGGAGAACAGCAGGGTGTGATGTTGTACTAGGGTGGATATTATGATTTCCTCTTCAGGGGAATATGCAGGGTTGCGATGGTGAGACATGTCCCTGGAAGACAATAAAACAATAATTGTGAGTAAGTCATGTGGCACACTTAACATTCTAAAGTACAGATATCAATGAAATGTCATATATAGCAACCTATTGGCTGTCAGTAGATACACACTTTTAATATCACATATCAGTGCTCAGCCCACAACCGCCTGACAGTGCCTGGCACATTCTATATATTAAACCATGTTCTGCACAGCAACAAAGTGAAACCAGTATGTAAGACTATACAACAGTACATGGCACACTGGATGTGACACAATGCACCACCTAGCCACAAGAGGTATATATGAAGATAATGCATACATAAATATGTCATCCATTGAAATGATTGTAAAGTACAGTTACAGTACTACCAGTACACCACACTACTTGTTGACAGCAAACCCCTAAGTAACATATGTGCACATTCATCAGTATAGGTGGCATACTGCTGTGCTACACTATACATGTTGCTAGATATGCACTTATATTATGTAACACACATACGACTGAGGCCATGTTACAGGCATACCCACACACACATCAGACATACCTACAAGACACAAAGGTATGGCAACCCAGATGAGCTTTACCTGTGTACCATACAGTACTGTGTGTCAGCACTTACAAAACCTTATGCCTGAGGTATGTAATGTGTGAGGACTACAGGTAACAAACAAAACAGTGTTTCCAAGCAATGTGGATATACACCATACTGTGCTGTGTAGACCTACAGCTTCAGGTAGTACTACAGTTTATACGGGATTTGTATTCACTAGTGTTAACAATCAATAAGCATACATGTACTGCTTTAGCCTACAATGGCACACTCCACTCAACACCATGGGACTATGTCACACCGTATGCCACACTGCTTTTCCTGCCTAGCAATAGCATACATATCTTTTGCAGGGATCAGAGCTAGAACACTACATACCATGATATAAACAGTTTCCCGCTAGGCTATCACACATATACACAACGTTGACACATTCACTTACACATTCACCATCACACTCAGTCAACCTCACATAGCAATTAATGCAACAAGTACATGCGTGTGTGTATCAGGTCCTAGGTAGCTAACAGGATATTAGCCGTAGGGCCTATAGAAGCCTAGCCATACGGTACCCTGCCCTTCAACACCCATGTAATTTAAGTTCATGTGCCCCTGTCATGCAGAGCCACAGAGGTGATTCCCGGGTTGTATTTCCTATCCCACATCCATTCATCATGATTATTCATGATGACTGCTAATGAGGACCTGTCTTTGCTATTGATAGTTAGTTAGTTCCAGAGTATGGTATGTGTCTGAGATGAGAATGTACCACCCCAGCATGTTCTGCTTTTTGATGTTACAAGGTTTAGATCAGTACAGTGTGTAGCTAGTAGGGATTTTGATCTGTTTACATGGAGCATGTCCAACACCTGTGAGTTTGGCACAGCTTTGTATGTTAGGCAGAGGTTGCCTCTGGGTAGGCGGTATGTGACAGAGTGTAGCTGTGGTTTTGTAAGACAGTCTGCATAGGGCATCTGTTTGAGTCTGGTAATACTCTTTGTGAGGTATGTACCTGGCGTCTACAGTTGCTGTAGATGTATTCTGAGGTACATACCAAAAGGGCCATTGTACTCTATGATGGGATTTATGACTGATGAGTAGAGTGGAACATTGACCTCTTTTTCCATGGATGACACACCTTTTCTGATGACATGTGGACCGTACACAGTTTACATGACTAGTGTGGCGCTGTGATTATTAAAAGGGACACTACTGTCCACCTGTGTCCCGTGGTCTCTTATCACACTTTTGGTGTTGAGTAGACTACCACCTATGTGGTAGTTTATGGGTACAGGGTTTTTAACAAAAGGGATGGCAATACATTTACAACATTGAGCTTGACCGTACATATAAACATCCATTGGTGTACATATAGATTTACATGTAGGCACATATACAGTCCACCTTTCATGGTGGGAATATCAATTATGCAAAGGTTGAGAGGGATACAGTTATGTAATAATATTGAACAAAAAAATAACGGCACCAACTGCAGTCAGGATAAACGTTCTTACAAACTTTTTTACTTAGTAAGCGCTTTCATGCAGAAACTCTCTGCACTTCTTCAGACAACTATACACACAAAAATTGCAGCTTATATAGTCACATACATAATTAAGTCATTAAACAATTAACTACAATTAATTGAAGTGAATCAAGTTTTCACAATTTAAACAAATACATCACTAAAATCTATTCAAAAAAATCAATATCAAAACATTTTTTGCATATATAGTACTAAAATTATGTACAAATACCAACACCATACTACAAATGTAGAATATGTAAATGCTTATTCACACAAAATATGATTTTCAATTTTGTGTACTTTTAGAAAATACTTTCATAATTTAATATATATTGTATAAATATGATAAAAAACTAAAGGTTTCCTGATATTTTAAATCATTAAAACAGGTTCATTATTAATTCATGCTAACTCCTTCATAATTTCTACCTTAAAATAGCCTTGAGTTTTAACAAGCATTTAATCGAGCAAAACTCATTGAGACCTGGATACACTTGGGCATTGGTTTTTAATTGCCACAATAATTCTTGTTCCTCAAGCAAGTTCAAGGGCCCCTCTCTTATCTTTTTTAATATGCTGAACCACCATGAATAGAAATTTGTGGTCCGTGTGCATTATACTGTGTCTTGCTAAAGCATTAAAGGTATTATTCTTCATGATGGCGTATAAATGTTCATATATACGTTGTCAGTGGTCATTTCGGTTTTACCAAAATAAAACGCGTTACAAGATTGACATAATGCTACATAACTACGCCATCAGTTTGGCAGTTATATTTGCCATTAATATAATACTTTTCTCCTTTAATGCTAAAAGTAGATCCAGTTTGAATATGTTTACAATAATGGCAAAAGCCACATTTAAACATCCCTTTTGTTATTAAATGCTGTTGTAAGGGTCGTTCCAACAAGGTTTTGAGGCATGGTGATCTTTTAAATACAATTCTTGGCTTAAGGCCGCAACTCTCACTACATAATGTGTCTTGTGTAATTAATTCCCAATTTATGTTTAAGACATTTCTAAATTCAAGAATATGTTGATTATATTGGGTAATCATACACGTTCCATAATTAATAACATCATGGTTACTGGCTGTCATAATTGATTGCTCTTGGGTGGATTGACTTACTATGTCATTTGCTGGTATAACAGTGTTCTGATGAACTAGAAGAGGTGGAAGTAAACCATTGTGGCGTTTTAATTTGATTTCCTTAGTCAAGTCATTAATAAGTTTACTTGGATAACCTCTATTTAGGAACATCTGCTTGAGCAGTTCACATTCTTAGAAATGTCTTAAACATAAATTGGGAATTAATTACACAAGACACATTATGTAGTGAGAGTTGCGGCCTTAAGCCAAGAATTGTATTTAAAAGATCACCATGCCTCAAAACCTTGTTGGAATGACCCTTACAACAGCATTTAATAACAAAAGGGATGTTTAAATGTGGCTTTTGCCATTATTGTAAACATATTCAAACTGGATCTACTTTTAGCATTAAAGGAGAAAAGTATTATATTAATGGCAAATATAACTGCCAAACTGATGGCGTAGTTTATGTAGCATTATGTCAATCTTGTAACGCGTTTTATTTTGGTAAAACCGAGCGACCACTTCGACAACGTATATATGAACATTTATACGCCATCATGAAGAATAATACCTTTAATGCTTTAGCAAGACACAGTATAATGCACACGGACCACAAATTTCTATTCATGGTGGTTCAGCATATTAAAAAAGATAAGAGAGGGGGCCCTTGGAACTTGCTTTTGGAGGAACAAGAATTATTGTGGCAATTAAAAACCAATGCCCAAGTGTATCCAGGTCTCAATGAGTTTTGCTCGATTAAATGCTTGTTAAAACTCAAGGCTATTTTAAGGTAGAAATTATGAAGGAGTTAGCATGAATTAATAATGAACCTGTTTTAATGATTTAAAATATCAGGAAACCTTTAGTTTTTTATCATATTTATACAATATATATTAAATTATGAAAGTATTTTCCTAAAAAAGTACACAAAAATTGAAAATCATATTTTGTGTGAATAAGCATTTTACATATTCTACATTTGTAGTATGGTGTTGGTATTTGTACATAATTTTAGTACTATATATGCAAAAAATGTTTTGATATTGATTTTTTTGAATAGATTTTAGTGATGTATTTGTTTAAATTGTGAAAACTTGATTCACTTTAATTAATTGTAGTTAATTGTTTAATGACTTAATTATGTATGTGACTATATAAGCTGCAATTTTTGTGTGTATAGTTGTCTGAAGAAGTGCGGAGAGTTTCTGCATGAAAGCGCTTACTAAGTAAAAAAGTTTGTAAGAACGTTTATCCTGACTGCAGTTGGTGCCGTTATTTTTTTGTTTATTGGTTTTATTTTTTAGTTTGGAGTTTATGTAATAATATTGCACAGTCTTGTGCAGAATGCATTGAAGGTATTCTCAGCCCATGTATCTTTAGCAGGACTCCCTGTCTGGAAGACTAAAAACCTAACAAATCATACCCACAGCGTTTAAACACCACATGTCATATACCAGCACTGTATGCTGTCTTGTTTGCCACATACTACAACCTACATAAACCTTCACCAACATATATATGTCCACCCTTTATAAACAGTTGCAGTATGTTCCTTGCTCTATGCACATGTTAAGATGCTAATATATCTGACACATAAATATCTCTCCATATGTGTGTGCCATACACACACAAGGTCCACACTGTTGTAAGTCTGTAGACCTCACGGATGACCTATTGGGCCTTGCTACAACATAAACAGTTGTCACATGTGTGCATAACAGTAATATTACAGGGAGTATTTATAGCTGCTAATGCTACATTACTATACTAGCCTGGTACAGCAGTTGCCAATGCTAAGCTACACATTATATGACTATCATGCATGTGTTACTCTGTCACATCCAGGTTTATATAGCTGTTTGCACTACTCCCCCAAACAGCCATTATACACAGTACTTTCCAGAACATAGATAACATGATCAGATGTTTGACATTTAATGCTGAGCTACATATGTCACAGTTATGTCCCACTGCACACAGCTACACACTAATTTATCCATGGCAGTAGTTATGCATGGCATCAGTGCATACATACCTACTGCTGCCACATATGCATGTTTCAAAGTATGTACAGTACTCTTCATAAACATCTACTACTTGCCGGTAACCACATATCTGTTACATACCTGTTTGCCACTTTCAGGTCCGTCTGTGTATGTTTTGACAATTTTTTTTTTGGTATTAATTAAGTAAAGTTTGCTTTTACTTAATTTTTTTGGTTATTAATTAAGGTTTTTTTTACTTAATTAATATTTTTGGTTAGTAATTCAGTAAATTTGTTTTACTTAATTAAATTTTTGTTTTATTAATTAATAATTTTTTTTTACTCCTGTCCAGGTTTACAGATGCTATAACACGTGCAATGTAATGATTGCATGTGGGGATAGCAAGTACAGTCTGCTTTTATAGGTATCTGCACATGTGCATGTGATGCCCTCTGCACCAATTGGTGCCCAGCATTTGGTAAATGCATACAGCCTGCTGTGTGGTAATTGCAGTACTCACTGTCATAGCAACCCAATGCTATAAATTGCTAAGTTATGTAGGCGTAGCCCTTTCAGATTTCCAGAGTGGGGCCCATGCTTGTTTGCTGTGGAGACTGTTGTTTAAGTCAGAAGGTTGGTATACTTCTTATATCTGAAGCTTGAGGTGTAGACAGTAATGTACATGTTGTACTCAGACCTGACTGTTGCCACTTCCAGTACAGCGCTATCAGTGTAGTTTAACTCACCCCTACAAATGCTTACACAAGATATATGTGAGTATGTAGTTTCTTTTCTACTTATATAATTAACTGCCATACAAAAGTAGTTATTGAGAAGTATTCGTTTGGCACATGAACTGTTTGTGAACTGTTATACTGTGCATATTAATGTACTCACTTCTGCAGGGTTTGTGTTTTTTATTGTTGACATTATCACAGGATTCTCAGGAAAACTGGGCAATTCCAGTACTGAGTATGCCTACCTACATCCTTGGTAGACCCTAAACACACACATATATTTCAAATTTGGGGGGGGGTGCAGACATACAGACAGTATTATGGACTTAAAGGATTGGTGTGTATGTGTTAGTTTATCAAGGCAGGTGGTCTGTCCACCTTTCTGACTAACATCAGTACTTTTCAGAGGGATTCAGAGGGACACAGCTAAAATATGTTTCACAATCAGGGACATCCCTGAAAAGTAGTCACAGTTAGGAAGTATGGCCTCTGCCCTAATCAGATATGCCAGTGTTTGTCCTGCTGTGATACTGTGTGGGGGTTGTAAAGTGCCTCTATAACATTATTTGCTGCTAGAATGGCTGCTTCACTTATCACAGTCATGTAATGCAATTCCAAAACAATTGCTGGTAAAGATCCACAGAATAAGCTTTGTGTTACGGCCTTCCTATTTTTCCTTTACATTCACTCATTGTATTATTACATGATATATTTATTTCAGCACCAAGTTATGGTATATCTGCTGTGGCTTAGTGGTACTTCATGCAGTCTAGTGTGTCCAAGGTCTGGGGTTTGAGACTGACAGAGGTGTTTTATTTTGCTGCTGAGCAGAACAAGGGCCCTGACATAGAGGCACTTTTAAGCAGTTGTAAGTGGGTTTGCGTGGGTTTGTATGACGTTTAGCAATACTTAGCTAAGCGCACACATGCGCACACTCGCTTAAACCCGCTAACTACTGCTTATAAGTGCTTACTCCTGCTAACCCCCCACGCTAATTTCTTTGAAAGAAAAGAAACTGGGGAGATAGGAAAGTGGTGAAAAAGGGGGCACAAAGAAGGAAAGACAGTAGGGAAACCAGCTCGGGATGTGCAGGACAGGTGTAGGGAAGGCCCATAGCTACCCATTTCTTTACCAGCAACAGCTGTGCATATGCAATAAATTTGGAGTGAAATTTGAAACCTTCCACCCTTGAGAGAGGGGTGAGGACAACAAAGTATGTTGTACTGCCAATTATAATTATCAGTTTACATGTCCAGCGGACATGTGTGCAAAATGGGCAGCTATGTATGGGGCGTAATTTTTTTGTGGGAACAGATTGCCCTTTTTTTTTTTTTTTCCAGGTGAGAGTGGAATGTGAGGTAGAGGAAGTACGTATATTTGGGGAGGTAGGTTGGGGAGGTAAACAGACAAGACAAACAAGATGCATACAGGGGCGGAGTATGACACATGGGGTGGGTGTACACAATTGATGGGGACGGATGTTTGGAAATCGCAAGCCCATTAGCCCACAGATGGTAACAGTGGAACTGAGATCCCCACCCATGGGCAGTCACCACTGCACCTTCACAGCCCCGAGGGTGGATGTGCTGGGGGCTGCATAGGAGGGCAGGCTCACCCGTGAGTCGCGCCACTCTCGCCTCAAGCTAGCATAGGGGATCAGCGACTGAACGCTGGATCTCCCTACGCACCACAGCCCGGACCCTTCGGAGGGTGACAGGTGGTCCTTCTCCGCCCACGCTTGCACGGGGGGGGACGAGCCCCATCCCCTGCAGCGCTTCCACCCGAAGATGGCACAGGACCAACGGAGTAGGGGAGCCTGGGCTGGGCACTGGACATGCTGGTGCCAGGTGCAATCGCCAGCTGAAGAGGGACAGGTGGGTCCGCTGGGACCCGCCCTCCCATACGTTCTGTGATTAGGTGTGTTTAATTACAACATAGACAACAGCATTCCAAATTAGTTGTAACAGCATGCAGTAATATTCCCATTAACCCAACACACCAGGGTTCCAACAGTTGAACAGCAAGTATAACACATGCATATACTGAACGACAGTGTACATTACAACAGCATGCATGGATGATTGGTGGCAACAGGCCACCAAGATTGTGGTGTTTGAACAGGGCACATGCATCAAAGTAAATGCAGATATTTATAGAACAATAGGACATATGTCCCAACAAATGTTTTGAGATTAGACATACCCATTGAGGTGTGGAATTGCATTGTTTATGCACATACAGTAGGGTGTAAAAAGAAACCTCCATTAACATCTTATAAGTACTTTTAGTCTACACTACATTCCTTTTGACTGCAGGTGTATATCCCCTACATGTATTATTATACTAGGCAACATGCATTAGGTTGTGTAAAGGGTTTGGCTAGTTCATTATATACCTGACCTATATCTGACATACTAACTGTCCAAGATGCAGATGTTACTGCTACAGAGTTATATATTTTATTTATATTTATATATCTACATATCTGGATGTGTTCACTTGACATTTTCAGTTAAATTTCTACAGAACCCTACATTTCATGTAGCACACTCACATTTCTGGGGAACACATTAACAAGCTACTCGTGTGCCAGATTTACCTATGCATGCCAGCCATTAACCGACTGTTGAGGACTGTATATATGCTTCACAGCTACTGGCGCTTCCTTCATCCACTTTATATGGGACTGCCCAACTGTGGGTTGACAGCACTTAATACAACAGTACTATTTATATAATGCAAGGGTACAACAACATTTCAAAGTAAGTGACACAGACACACTCCAAGTATTATACCTTTATTAATTACATTACACACTTTTCTACAGGCTCTCTCCTTTATTTGATATTACAGTGCAGACATATTCAAGACATATTCAAGACATATTATACCTTTATTAATAAGTTACAACACTCTTTTTCAGGCTCGCTCACTTATTTTATATGACTGTACATGCAGAGATATTATTCTGGACTTATTTTACCTTTATTAATGGGTTACTACACTCTTTTTCTGGCTTTCTGACTTATTTTATATAACAGTACATGCAGAGGAATTATTCAGGGCATTTTATGGCTGTATTATTGGGCTACAACACTTTTTTTCAGGCTCTCTCACCTATTTTATATAACAATACATGCAGAATAATTACTAACCTGCCTGGTGGTGCAGCCTTAGCAGCCTATCTGCATAGGCTTGCTGATTCGCAGCACGGACACCTGCAGCTGTGAAGTAAATGAAGAGATATTGAGACATACCTATCCATTATATAGACTAAATTAGCATGTCTTACATACTGCATTCCATGGCTACCTACTCAGTAGTGGGGCATCTTGCATGTCACGGGCCTCCTGTATCCATTGGTTCAGTAGGTCCTGCTTCCGTCTCTTCATGTCTGCATGATGGTGACGGACCTGCTCACCAGTCCAAGGGACGCCTGTGGCACTGGTGAGATCATGAGCTAACCGGTTCCAAGCCTTTGCTTTGTACTCCGTCCCTTGGAACTGGCCCTGCAGGAGTCTTGACTTATGATGGTAGACAAGGAGCCAAACCATGTATTTTGACTCCTCAATGCCCCAGCATTGCGCTCGAAAGCGAGTACCCTCTCCAGCACCAGCCATTCTAACTGCAGATGGGAGCTACAATCAGTTATGGTGAGTATTCCCGCTTATGGAGCTTAAATATACCGCATTTCCCGCACTTTTTTGTGATTGGCCGTTTTTGAAAATTCTCGGCTGACTGCAGACCTGCTTAGCAATGGTTAATCTACCATTTATAAATATATGTATGTTAACAGTGGCTGTTTATCATAAGCTGTCATGGCTTAGTGGTTCAGTACTTTGATTATGGTGCACAGTGTCCTAGGTTCGAACCTTGTCATTGCTTGTTATTTTACTACTGTCCAGACAGGCTAGGGGGTGTGGCTGTGTTTAGGCAACTTTGCCCTACGTTGCTGCACGTTGCCCTACGGTGTGCTGGTTAGCGCGGTGTGCACCTCCACGCAAACCTATTGCACTGGGTAAAGCACTGCTTAGCTATAGGCAACTATATTGCACTGGGTAAAGCGCTGCTTAACTACGGGCAACTATATTGCGCTGGGAAAAGCGCTGCTTAACTACGGGCAACTATATTGCGCTGGGTAAAGCGGTGCTTAGCTACGGGCAATTATATGTCAAGATCCTTCTTATATTTATATATATATACATTTTGTTCACTGATACATAGGCCATTTCAATGCTTTTTAGTAAAATTTTATTCATATATGTCAGGAATTATTTCATATACTAATTTAAAACATAAAATAGAAAGGGGAGTGGTGGGACTCGAACCGTGAATGCCTCCTCTTTGTGCGAAGGCTCTACCACTACGCTATTGCTATTTGGCTTAATTTGCATAACATTTCTTATTATGCTCTTCAATGTTGAAATTGCTAACTGCAGCTAAGCAATGGGCACACCCACGCAAACACGCGCAAATACGGGCAGCTATATCGGGAATTATAAAAAAAATTAAAAGTTTTACATTTTATAACTGTACTGGGGGGGTTTACAATGTGAGGGAGTGTAGTGTTGGGTATGTAGACATTTGAGCGGACTCACTCATGTGTGTTGGCATTTCACAATTCAGGCACTTGCAGGGGCATGGACCTTTGGACTGCTCGGCAGTCAGACATGCCCCCTGCCTTCCTGCACGGTCCGTGTTAGACTTGGAGTGGAGTCAGCATGCTCTCATGAATATGCATGGCACGCTGACGTCATACCGTTCAACTGCAGTTTCCCAGTAAGACTTATTTAGTCTTACACGGAGGATTCGTGAATCCTGGGGTCTGTCTATAGAAAAGTTTCATTTAATAATACATTCTATTGATAGTTTGTGCAGATAGAATTAATGTACGATAAATGACAAATTAATGTATTAAGGTTTTAACATTCATTAATGAATTCATTCATATGTTATGTTCGAACAGTATGCGTATACGGCTTTAAAAGTAAAAGAAAAAGTTTCTTTTGGCGCCAACTTTTGAATTTAAGCCGCACTGTTTTTATTCATTATGTTCTGAAGAAGCCCACAGTGTAGTGGGTGAAAGCGCTTAACTTTACATAATTGTGGAATAAATCTTTCTTTTTTATATAATTGAGGAGGTAATCGTGCACTTATTGGTGATACCTTGGCAATAAGGACATTTGTTGTGCATTCACTCAGTGTGTATTCTGTTGTTTACTTAACTTTACTTAACAACCTTATTTTTACAGATTGTTCGATGTCCATCACTTAACCCTGCACTTTAATTCCTACAGCTGACAAAGGGGAACCCATGATTGTGTGGTTGTTGTTAATGGTGTGTTTCCTCCTAGATTAGATTTAAAAGATGTACCGCTGCAAAATCCGGATCTCATCCTTTAAGTAGATGGCTCTTGTTGTTCGAAAAGAAAACTGAACTTTATCTGTCTGCACCCAGCACGTTTTGTTAACTGGACAGTTAAATGGAAATGTATCAGCTCAAGTAGCTGAACTAGTAACCATAATTGAAGCATGTAAAATTGCAAAGGATAAAATCAGTAACCATTTACTCTGATTCCAGATATGGTTATGGTATTGTACATGATTTTGGTACACTTTGGAAAGAGGTTATTTAAGATCAGAAGGAACAATTATTTAAAAATGCTATTTCTGTTAATAAATTATTAGAAGCATTGTTATTACAAAGAGGAACAGCTGTAGCATAATGTGCCTCACACAAGAACAATTCCTTTGTTACTAACGGCAACACTTTGCTGATATGGCAGCAAGCCAAGCTGCATTGTCTTATCCTGTTCAAGCTGTATTTATGCAGCAACTCAATAAAAATAAATGTTTTTTCTTACGGGAATTACTCTCTTTTCAAGACCAGACAGATGACTGTGAGATAAAGAGGTGGATAAATGATGTCTGTAGTCAGTTCTTCAGACTTTTTATGACAACATCTAGATGATCGACTAGTAGCCTCACTAAATTTCATAAATCAATTGAATAAAACCTAGCACTTAGCATAACTGGGCAAAAATATGTTAATAAAACAGATTCCTACTGATTGGTATGCACCTAATCTCTGAGAAGTAGCTCAACATTTTCTAAATACTTGTATGACTTGTTTAGAATATCTTCTTCTTCTTCTTTCGGCTTTTCCTGGTTAGGGGTCACCACAGCGGATCATCTGTCCGCTCATGATTGGCAGTGGAGTTTTATGGTGTCGAGTTGCCAGCCCAGCACCCAATCTTCCACAGAAGGCACACACAATCACACCTAGGGCCAATTTAGAGTGACCAGTCCACCTACTGCATGTCTTTGGGATGTGGGAGGAAACCAGAGCACCCGGAGGAAACCCATGCAACCACAGGGAGGACAAGCACAATCCACACAGAAGGCACACCAGCCGAGAATCGAACCAGAGAAGCTCATATATCTAAATCAATACCTATGTCTGTTCAGTCAATACAAAAGCCATGGGGACGTTTATGTACCCTTTAGTAGGATTTTATTGAACTTCCCCAAGTACAAAAAGTTTTCTTTGTTTTAGTAATTGTTGACATCTTTTGTGGATGGCTAGAAGTTTATCCATATGCAAAGTATGATGTGCATACAGTAGCAAAGAAACTGCTAAGTGAATTGATTCCTAGATTTGGTTGTTCCCTGTAACATTCAGTCAGATCATGGAACTCATTTTACCAGTCAAGTAATACATAATCTTTGTAAAACTGTAGGAGTTAAGTTGAATTGTCATTGTCTGTATAGACCCCAAGCCTCACTAAAGGTAGAAAGAGTTAATCAAACAGCAAAGCTTAGACTAACTAAAGTATGGGAAGAAACTGGTTGTAAATAGCCAGCATTGCCATTAGTTTTATTCAGTATTAGAAGTGCAGTTAGTGTGCCTAGAAAATTGTTCCCAAATTAGATTCTCATAGGCATACCCATGAGAATGCCGGCCACACCCCTCCCCAAAAATTTAGAATTACAGGATGTTGATGAGACCGTGCTTTCTTAACACAAAGCCCTTTGCTGATATTTCCGCAAATAAAAACAAAGCAATACAGCCCAATGACCAGGACAGTCAGACCAACATGACCTGCATCTAGGAGACCAGGTATATGTCAAACTTCATACAAGAAGAAACACCCTTAGCTCCAGATAGAAAGAAGCATACTTCATTTTGCTTAAAATTGCTACTGCCATCTGTTGTGAGATACTGTCCACCTGGATCTTTGTGTCACAAGATAAAAAAATTCAACCTTGTGATGAGCATAGTTAATACACCTTTGATTACAGACAACATGAACCAGCAGTGTCAATTGCCAGGCAAGTCTGACAACAAACAAGAGACAACCTTCTATCCAGAAGTAATGTGTGAGGCTGCCAGCCCAGCTAGCTGGAATTTTGTAAATAATTCTATCATTTGTGAATATTAATATGATTCATATGCTTGTCTTACAAATGTAAGAAAACTATATGTTAAGTGGATATTAAACTACTGGTGCAGAGGTGTATGTTGAACTGTATGTTATGTACTGAGCTTTAAGTATGTAACCACAGTGTACCCTACTGGACAAAAACAGAAATGTATATAAACTATATGCCTATGCAAATGTATGTTTTGATGGTAGAGGCTGGAACATACAGAGTTAACCTGCAAACCCTCAAGAAAAGCAAAGTTTTATGACTATGTTTATCTCAGTTTCAAGACAGTTAGGAGACTGGATGTCTACAGCTAGAGGTTTCTTTCTATTGTCTGAAAATAGAAATAATTACTAAGTTTCAAATGTAAAACTGTTTAACTGTTTTACAACTTCCAGTTCTAGGCAAACCTTTGAGAGATAAGTATTTCTGACACAGATGTGCTGAATTTTAAGTTTCTGTTAGCCTCGGAACTGAAGGCAGAAGTGACAAATGATTTCATCCAGTTGACCCAGCAATAATGTGTTGTTATTAATTTAAGAACTATCTCTCAGAGAAAGTCTGTGCATTTTGTATTTGTCTTTGGATCTGACAACATCTTCAGCACCTCTGCCTTGCTCTGTATTTAATATTCAGGCATAGTATCTCTTAGAGATAGATAGGTATATAGTAAGATTAGTTTAGATTTTTTTTTTGTATTTATGCGAGACTGTCCTGCAATGTTGTTTTAAAATATTTCCTGTGATTCTGAACTCTGTTGTCACTGTGTTGAGTTATTGCGTATTGTCTTGTTCTGTTATTTATTATTAAATATATTTAAACCTTTTAATTGTTGCTGGTTAGTTTAGAGATATTTAAGCTCTTACAGTACTTGCATATGTATTTGGTGACATTGTATAGGCCACTCCAATAGCCTTGCTGTTGGTCACACTTACCATTTGGATAATAGTAACATTACAAAGTAGAATTGGTTACCCTTTGGGAAGGACTTTATAGTAGCAGTGATAACTACCTTATAGTCTGGGCAGACGGGGGCATAGCTAGTAAACCTGTCCCAGCCTTCCCCAGGAGTGTCTGTGTGTTTGTATATAAACCAAATATCAAAGTGTTTGTGTGTGCGTCAGCTACTTGAGCAGGGACACACAGCACTGGTTGGACAGAGAGGGTGCTGGAGGTTTTGACTTGACCACACGGTTGAGATCTTAACTCTATAACTGTGCCAGTGGGGAGTCTTATTGGGGATTTGGAAAGAGAGAGGCAGAAACCAGCCCCAGACTGACTGTGATCTCTGTGTGCTCTTAAGGGAAGTTGTACTTTACTGCATGTGTACTTGTCAGCCTCCCAATGTGCACGTCCCTCACTGGTGCTAGTGGTGAGGATTGAGGTCTTTGATTACTGGGCCAGTGCAAGGGCATCACATACTGATTCATAATTTTCCATCCAGTCTTAATCCAGAATTGCATCTGACCAGCTTGCCATCCAGCTATGTCCATCTGCCATCAGTCAGAATTAAGTGCATTCAGATGATCAGGAAATCCAAAAATAGGACTCTGCTACATCTTTGTGGTACGACTCTACTTCTACTGAGTCTTTGCCTTCAGCAATGCTTTTCCCTGCTTCAAACAGCAGCATTACTGATTCATCTTGCCTATTGGATACTGATTTGGATATTGCTCTGTCTAATCAATATTCTCTTTCAAAATCATCTGCAGTTCAGACCACAGGACAATGACTTAGTGATGATTGACTTTATTTGCTCAACATTCTTGTCTGGATTTTCTTCGTAATCCCCTTCAGATCCTAAGTAGTCATTTTTCTTGGGGATCAGTCATCATCATGTTGGCCATGCTTGTTTTTATCATAATTTTATTTTATTTGCTTTTGCCAACAGGAACCACAAATTCATCATCTTAAGCAACCATTGGAACTGTAAGTACTGAGCAACTTTTGCACAGACAGCAATGTTTTGCTAAAAATAGAGGTAGATGTCTTGTTGCAATTAAATCAAGAGCGCCTGAATGTTATCATCAATTTAATACTTTTACTGCTGCTTTTCATACTCATGCACAGGCCCTGAATGTTAGTATTTGTTAGGGTTTGTGCACACATTCCTACTGCAGTTGGGGTATCCCGTTGATTCAAATTCCCATGGCTGATTCAAAAATTCATACTGCATTTACTGCTATTTTCTTTCTAAAAATTGTAAAAGTAAATGTTTCTACACCTGTTATGGTAATGCCTCTTTAACTAGCAACAACTATTACAGGATCTGTTTGTTACTGAAAAAAATGGGACACTTCCTGTTGGAGTCAGTTCCTGCAATATTACTTGGAACATTTATGATGGGGCTGGAGGGTGAGGCATGGAAGAATTAAAAGAACAGTATTATACTTGCAACAGTCAAGCTTATCCGGGTTTATCTACAGACTGGTCAGGCTATTGTTATATTGTTGTTAATCCTGCTATTCAGCATACAGATGTTTTAGTAAAAAGGAGAATTTGTAACATTTATCACAAGAGAGATATTTCTAACCAGTTGGTAAAGTAGATGCCTCTTGAGTAAAACATATACGGTACAACATACTGCTTTTAAAGGACTTGGTCACATGAATTTTGGGAATGGGGCCATTTCCTGGACAGGTATTTTCCCTGCATACTGGGCAGTTAAATCAGTATGGAGGCTTAGGAGATTATCTTGTTAGAGGTTTTAAGTAATGCTACGTTCACTACTGTAAATTTGATAACCCAGGAATTTACTTCAATGTGCAGTGTAGTACGGCAAAACTCTGTATGGCAGTTGATTTCACCCTTGCTTCTAAAGGGGGACTACATATGTGCTCATTCAAAAGGAGCACTGTTCTTTTATCCCTGATAACTTTGATGACATCTGTAGTCACTTGGAAATAATTCATAAGGTTGGCCACTATACACATGCCAAAGAAGCTTATAGTTCACAGAGGACATGGTTAACTAATCTTTTTTTCTGGTTGGGGAAGAGGTATTCTCAAGTTCTTTATGCTTGTAGCTATCATAATAATGTTAGGTTTACTTCTCTTTATGATTAAAGCATGTATTTTAAAATTATTACAGTCTAGAAAAGATGTCAATTTACATGTGATTGAAACACTGCCATTGATCACCATTGATAAAAAAGCAAAATCAAAGTACAATTGATGATGAAAATAAGGTACTAAATGATCTTAGTAAATTTTACAATAATCTGGATAAGGGGGAAGTGAGAAGGCATATTGTATTGAGTATAGAACTGAAGATTTAAAATATTCAGATTGTGTATTTGTTCCAACAAAAGGTAGATGTGTTTTTTATTGCAAATAAGACCATATTTTTAAAATGTTTGTGTAAGGATTGTGTCTGTCAGGGTAGAAAGGAAATGGTATGGGAAAAGTCTTTTGAGTTATGTAAAGAAGTGTCCACTCCTCTGTGAACTTGTAGTCATTGCCCAAGTGTAAAGAATTACTGTAATTTGGGTGATGCTTTACAGCATCAGATGGAGGAATGTGAAGGGTGAGAAGCATGTAGAAGGAAAAATAAAAATTTTAGTGTGTATATTTCATTTCTAATGTATTTTCATAGTAGAATTAAATATTCAGAATGTCCTTCAGTGTGAATCTGTTAGCTTGCTTCCTGTCTAATATTAGCAAGTGCTGACAAGGTTAGAAAAGCATGATTTGCTCTGTGTAGAATGCTCTATTACACATGTATTGAAAGAATGTGGTATACAACTTATCATGCAATCTTAGCAGAATTAATGCTGTAGTCATTTTTAATTGACCAATAAAAAGAAAGTACCTCAGTAAAGAGCACAAAGAATCAAGTAAAACTGAGGTTCCCACAATGTTACTCCACAAATGATGCTGAACCAGCCAGTACTGAAATGCGAACACATTTTAATAAAATAAACAAGCACACATACAGTGCTAAAATAAATACAATCTATAAAAGGAGTTTAGTACTTTCGTCTCATTAACATGATCAGGGCTTCATCAGAACTATTTCAGCACCATTAAAACATCGATTTTACAAAATGTTCTCGTGAGTCATGTGACAAGATCAACCAGTAGCCACTGTTACTTCAAGCATGTGGTTAAAACAAAAGTATGTCTAAAACCATAAATAATTAAAATAAAAACATGAATTATAAATTATTATACCATGACCCCCCATTATTATTCCAAAACGTGCACGCTGATTGGCCAGCATGCCCGTTGTAAATCGAGTTATACTAATGGAAAAAGGTCCGGTCGCCCGGACTTTTTTACATTAGTATAACTCTCTTTTTAAAACACTGTCTCGCTATGTTAAATGGGTTTAACATAGCGAGACAGCTTTAAAATAAGCAACGGAAATCTCCGTTGCTTATTTTAAAGCTGTCTCGCTATGCTAAACCCATTTAACATAGTGAGACAGGTTTTAAAAAAAAGCAACGGAGAAAGCAAGATCTCCATTGCTTTTTTTTAGTGTTTCGCTATGTTAAATGGGTTTAACATAGCGAGACAGTTTTAAAATAAGCAACGGACATCTCCGTTGCTTATTTTAAAGCTGTCTCGCTATGTTAAACCCATTTAACATAGCGAACACTAAAAAAGCAACTGAGATCTTGCTTTCTCCGTTTTGCTCACAACTCTGATGTACTGCGCAGGCGCCGCAGTACATCAGAACTGCCGCGGATGCCAGACATCTGCAGAAGGGCAGCAAACAGGCATTATACTATGCCATTATTTAAGAAAAGTAATAGTTTCTTTTCTTAAATAATGTCATATATAATAGCAATAACCACTTCTGGGTGTGGGTAATACTGTATACCACGGTTGGCTTGTTTGGTCCGAAGCCCTCGGGACCAAACCACTCCAACCGTGGGTAAATCCAGCATTACCCACACCCAGGCGTGGGTTATTGCTATACTATCTGAATGTAAGATATGCTGTTGAACAACAGTGTGTAATAACAAGCTAAAAACTTAACTTTTAAAATTTGGTATTGAAATAAAACACCTTAAAAAGGATATTAATTAACAAACTTTTTTTTTGTTAAAAGATTGTCACTGTTGGGACACATTTGGGAATAAATATATATGTACCCAACAAGCTACTATACCTTTGTTTAAAGTTTGGCTGCCCTCATTTTCAACATACTGTTAGTACAAAGCATATCATTCAGACAGGGATAGGTACATGCTTTTAGCCTAATTTACCATAGCAGTTCTCTATATTCAATCTTGTATTCCCATATCCTGCCTCTCGGGTTAGGGGCATCTTATTCCAGTACAAAAAAAATAAATACACTTGTTATTGGAACAAACTGAAGTGTGTTTGTAAAGGGCGTTCTTGATGTTGGCATCTCCTGTCTCACAGTAATGCTTGTAAATATGCCTTCTCAAGTCCTTTTCATTTTTGCCAATGTAAAAACAATGGCAAAAAATTACAAAATGCAGTGCGTACAACCCCAATGCTGCTACAATCACAAGCATTATTTAGAATGAATTGAAAATCAATACTTTTAAGTTTTAAACTGGATCATTCAGATATATACTTGCACTGTTGGCACATCTCACATTTCCACATACCCTTAGCCTTACTAGACTCTTTAGGGTTGTGGTGCTGGTTTCCTCCTTCCAACTTCCCCTTTAAGTTCATGTGTCTTTTGCACATGAAACAAGGACTATCCCCTAGCACATCCCAAATGTTGTGGGTCTATATTAGAACATCGAAGTTTCAAAATTTTAATGTTCTAATATCAACCCCTATTCAGCGAAAGCTGAAAACATCGAACATACAGAACAGCAATTTTTTTCCTAGGGAAAAAATTTGCTGTTCCAAAACACATACACACAACAGAAGCACACCAAACAAACAGCAATCCACACACATAACCTAAAATCTTACACCCAAGCCTACACTAAACTATACACACACCACTAACTATCTACTTACCTTAACCCAGACCCTAAGGTCCATCACTGTCGCACACTCACCTCACCCGTGCCCTAACCCTAACTCACCTACCCCACCCTAACCCTCACGTCCACACAATCGCACACTTACCTGACCCGTGCCCTAACCCTAACTCACCTAACCTGGCCTAACCCTCACGTCCACACAATCGCGCACATACCTAACCCGCGCCCTAACTCACCTAACCTGCCCTAATCCTCACGTCCACACAATCACACACAACCGCACCCTAACCCTAACCCGCACTCAATCGCACACTTACCTGAACCCAACCAGTAACTTTCCACCACAGAGCTTAAAATACCGAAGCAACAGAAACGGACAACCAAATTCTTTCCCTAGGAAAAAATTTGGTTTTCTGTTGCTTCGATATTTTCAGCTTTCACTGAATAGGGGTCGATATTAGAACATTCAAAGTTGTGAAACTTCGATGTTCTAATATAGACCCAAATGTTGTTACCACTTTCAATAATTCTCCAGTTGTTATGAATAATTTGCTTAATATCTACTGCACCTGTAATAAGAAATAATCGTACTCCATTCATAATTATATGGACAACTCTTAGATGTCCCAACAGCTTCCATGTTTACACCCAATAGGGGAAAGATTTTATCCTTCCTGTTACTGCATATTTCACCTTTGATATAGCAATGTTACAGGGTAGCCTTTATGGACAAACATTCAAACCAAATGATCCATTTCTACCAGAAACTGATCTTCTGATACCATCCTAGAACATCGCACCATTTGACCTTTAACAAGTCCCTCTTTTAATGAAAAAGGGTGATCACTGGTAAATTGCAAATAATTATTGGAAAATGTAGGTTTCCTGTATATATCAGTAGTATAACAATTATGAGACATATTCTTGGTCAGTGTAATATCCAAATAGTTAACAACTATCTAAAAAAACTTCAGCTATACTCTGTGGCATATCGTCTACTCAGAGGCGATCTCTGCTTAACATACAAGGCCATGTCAAACCCCGAGCTGTTGGACATGATCCACTTAAAGAAATCCTAATCCCCCAGACCCACACGTTCCAGGGATCTAAACCTTGTCATCACAATGAACAAAACATGTTGGAAGGATAGGTTCCTGATTCAGAGACTCTCCATACTCTGGAATAGATTCCCCATACATGTCAAGCAGAGCGCCTCCTTGGCCCTCTTCAAAATGAACCTTGACGATTGGATGGGAGATATGAAATTCACCCCGGGGATCACGTCAGTCACCCTGCTAGACAGGGGTCCAGGGAAGTAAATATTGTGGGAAGAAATATCCAGAGAATTGTTATGGCTAGGCTTGTATAGGCCCTAGGGCCGATAGCCTAGTACCAGCCTATGAACGTTTTCAGAATTAGAATAAGAGAACCTTAAAAAATCTGTAGTTGAGTTTAAAAATTCAACAAAATGTTCAAGTTGTGACTGCGTACCTTTCCAGATGACAAAAATGTCATCCAAAAATTTTAGTGACATTGCTACATGGTACATATGTTCAGTGTTAAATGCAATATTTTGTTTCCAATACCATAACATGGTTTTGGCATATAAGGGAGCACAGGGTGCCCCCATAGCAACATCTGTCAACTACTTATAGTATTCCCCTTCAAAGTATATGTAATTATTGTGTAGAACAACATCCAAAAGTTCCATCAATAAATTGGTGTCCTTGTTACTAAGGGAGTTCATACCACATGTTCACAAAACCATTTAATTCCTGTGTTGTGGGGAATACAGGAAAAAAGATCTACTATGTCAATGGTAGTTAAAATGCACTTTTCATTATAGAATTTCTGGATAATTTTCTTTAAAAAAATCCACAGAGTCCTTCCATTTCTAATTGGTCATTTCAGTCTTGTTGAAGTAATAGGGCGGCCACGGTGGTGCAGTGGTTAGCATTGCCACCTCACAGCAAGAGGTTCTCCGGTTCGATCCTCGGCTGGGGTGCCTTCTGTGCGGAGTCTGCATGTCCTCCCTGTGGTCGCGTGGGTTTCCTCTGGGTGCTCCGGTTTCCTCCCACATCCCAAAGACATGCTGCAGGTGGACTGGACACTCTAAATTGGCCCTAGGTGTGCGTGTGAGTGTGCCTTCTGTGGAAGGTTGGGCGCCGGGCTGGCAACTCGACACCGTAAAACTCCACTGCCATTCAATGTGCGGACAAGGTGATCTGCTGTGGCGACCCCTAACCGGGAAAAGCCAAAAGAAGAAGAAGAAGTCTTGTTGAAGTAATATTGCTAATAACTGGTTTATGATTTGCCTGGTCTCTCAGATATGTACTTTTCCTTGTAATAAAAGAGATTATTATTCTCTGATGAACTGTCTTGTGTGAAAGTTATTTGGTACCTTAATAATACAGGCAGAAATTTACTTTAAAATTATGTCATTATTGACTGTAGATACACCCTTTGGTTGTTTTCATTTCCCTTTTATTTTATTTATTTATTTATTTATTTTCCTTCTGTGCACCGCTTAGCAGTGCACAAACACAGTTAATGGCTGAAGGTAAAAGTGAACATTTTAATTCAGGCTGCCTTGAATAGAGAGCAAAAGCAGCAGTTGTGGGGGGTTCACCTCTTTAGTAAGGATAGTTTTGCTTATTGAGTCAGATGAAGTATTGACACACATTTTGGGATATGAATTCAACACTGTAAGTCTATGTGATGAACACTGAATATGTTACCTAAAAGTCCTTGTGAATTAATGTTAGCAATGTTTTGCTGTTAGAAACTAAACTATTCTTCTTGTGAATAACAACATTGCTATGCAGGATGTCAAAAATGACAGCTCCTAAGGTGTGAGAACAGAATTTAATAACACATTGAATATGAAAATATGTAGAATATATTGCAGAATGCTTATCTATACAGCATAATTAGTGACAGTAATGCATTTCTCTTTCAAAGTATGTGATCATGACTTATATGTGGTATGTCAGCAATGAGATGATATAATGTTCTGTGTGTCTCCTGTCTGAATTATTGACATCACCTGAATCCTTGATGATGTGTAACACACATGCAAGTTCTGATTTAGCAACCCAAAGTATTATTGATAGCTTGGTGTTTTTTTCAATTACAAATGTATATCAATTTTTGACATTTTAATTTGCTTGCTGCTTGGCAGTATGCAACAACAGTTCTCATATAAAGGCAAAAATTACAAATTTAATTTGGGCTCCCTTCTGTAGCACAAATGAGCCTGGTACTGATGCATGGCCATCAGCACTCTGGACAGTTCTGAGTGAACAAAATGTACCTGCCAGCTAAAAATCTCTGTGACGCAAGGTGTAAATGCACTGAGTTTGGAGAAAGAAGATAACGCAGGGTTCAAATATAGTTTACAGAATGACACTTGTCAAACTTTTGTTTAGGACTGTAACAGTATATACATATGAGTAGCATAAATATGACTTCTGAAACAAATTAGCATTAATGCTTGCTGTACAAGTCCAATATAATGTGTATAAAATATCTCAACCATGGCAGTGACGAGGATAGCTCATTTCAAAAGCATTTGCATAGGTATGATGTGCACAATAGCTTTGTAATAATTATGATTCATCACAAATCATAAATATGTGTTTAGGACAGTATGTCATATGAAGTGTGCATGAATATACCCCAGCATGTATTACTCAGGTCATGCAACTCCATGCCTCTGATATGTATGTACAACCACAAATGCTGCCGTTTATATAGAAATTCAGGACCATGAGTGTTTCAAGTTACACACGTGCACATCTGCTAAGTACATCTCCATTCATTTTGAAAGTAGTATATCACAAATGATCATGTGATAAAGGAAGTTCTACTATGGCATTGACAGTTTATAAGCAAAGGTTAACATTTTATCCTTCTTTTTCTCATGAGTTTGATACTAAGGCGGTATTACTAAATTTGGATAGTGTGCAACTTCCCACAGCCCAATATGTCACCAGTCATAACATTTTACCTCCAAATAATAGTTATAAAAAAAGCCATAAAACATGTCAGCGTTTAACACTAGAACCTGTGTAAATAGGTCACACATGTTCAAATCTCACTGCCATTTTTCACACTTTTATTGCTTTTGCATGTAATCATTGCCAGTGTGTTTTCTAGGCTATTTCTGAACTGTGCAAACGCAACTGGTCATGCTGTATGTCTCTCTGCACAGGCTGTTACACACAAAATCCGTATTGGGCACCAATTCAGACACATATTTCTACCTTGACTTCTGTAGACATGGCTGGCACACATGAGGATTGTGTTCCATTTAGAGTACAAAGGTAGGGTGTTGATGAGTCCAGGATTTTATGAAGCACTATAGCCATGCTGAAACAGGGGGATTACACCTGGTCTAAGTATGATGCTGAGGCTAGGAATAGTTTGGCCAAGGCTGTCTCCAGTGTAACTGGTATTCCATGCACTGAGAAACACTGTCATCACCATTACACTGACAGGAAGAGGTGCAAAAATGGATTTTCTGAACCAATGGGAGGATGAATTTAAGACACAATACACTCCTCAATTGTGTAAGTATAGTGACCCATCACCACTCATTGATATCATGGATTATCCACCCAGCACAGTTATTCATTATGCTTTTATATCCTTTATTTTCTTTCCTACTGTACAGCTGCAGAGGAGGTAGCACAGAACCATGAAGTGCATCAGGACAGAATTGCTCACCTCAGAGAGGCATGGCATAAGTATGCCTCAGCTATGAATGCAACCTACTATCTATTCCCAGTCATGGTGTTCCCCAACCTTTTGTCTTAATCTTGTATGTCTTGTATGTTTGCATCTGCCTAACTTACCCTATCTACTTGACTCTCTTATTCCTAAGCACCTTCCCCAACAATCCTGCCTCTCCACAAAAAATAAAAAATAAATGGGCCCCTATCCCACAAAACAATTACACCCCATACATGGCTCTCCACTTCACTTAAATGTAATCTTGACACACTTGATTTGGTCCAACTGACAATGCAACATTCTGTTATCACTCATCCCTGGTGTGGTGACTCTCGAAATTCATTAGATTCTGTATACAATTTTACATATATGTTGTGAAGAAATGGATAGCTATGGTGTTCTCCCACCCCTCCTGTAATTTCCTATATTTTTTCATCCATGTTCTCCCCCTCTGCTTATCCACCATTTTAATTACTATCCTATCCACCCCTTTTTCACATGTTTAATTTGTTCAGAGAATAGAATCACCTACAACATGCATGGCAAGAAATGGCCCATACCAAAAGCGTTTATTTTTTGTGCTCAGCATCTGCTCGAAGCTTGGCATCATGCACCAATACTGAGTGCTGGTGAATGGCATTTCACATCCAATGGGAAAAACTGCTGAGTTTCAGTATGGTTAGCTTCATACAAATATGCCCAACTGTGCACGGTATAGAAATACAGACTGAAAGCAGTATTGCGAGATATTTTTTAGGCTGCTGAATGTTATGTAGATCTTATGGGATTTTGCAGTTCTCATTGCTGTGATGAAAGCTAATGCCTACATTCTATTTTGATTTAATCTGTTGACTGATTTGAACTTTGTGAAGTAGAGCTTCCAATGTGATGTGTTGAGATAATGCTCAGGTATGAAGATTCCTTTTTGCTTAGTGTCAAGGTTCGAATCCAAAAGTATGTTAAAGTGTTACTGAATGTTTTTAGAGAACTCTTTTGTGTTTAACTGTTGGATACATATTTTATTAATACAACATTATCCTGCTTTAGTATTAAAATGCTTGCTCTCTATTGGGAACACTTTTTGTACATATCATAACAGAAAAATTATGATGACAAACATAAGAGTAACAATGCACAATGATGGGCAGAAATGGCCTATTAAACACAAAATGTATCCTATCAGACCCTCTCTGTCTGTGTCTCCTCCTTGGGTGGGAGGTTGTCATAACAGTTAAGGTGTTTACCTTACAAACACAATGTGCAGGGTTTGATTCTCGCATGGTGTAATTGACTAGGCTTAAAATAGACCACAAGGGCAATTAGACTACTACTAACTTATGAACCTTTCTGTATCTTCATTTTCTGTCCTCATTATATGCATGATGCCTGACACCGAGCAGCAGTAGTTAAGTGACAGTAAATGGCAGTATGACGCACCACCACTGGCCCAGTAATCAAGGAGCCTCAATCCTCACCACTAGTACCAGTAGGGGACGTACATTGGGAGGATGACAAGTACACACACAATAAAGTGCAATTTCCCTTAAGAGCACACAGAGACCACAGTCAGTCCGAGGATGGTTTCTCCCTCTTTCTCCAGATCCCCAGTAAGACTCACCCACTGGCACAGCTATAGAGTTGAGATCTCAGCTGAGTGGCCAAGCCAAGACCTCCAGCACCCTCTCTGTCCAACCAGTGCTTCATGTCCCTGCCCAAGTAGCTGAAACACCCACCCTCTGAGATTTAATTTATATATACACACACACACACACACACACACACACACACACACACACACACACACACACACACACACACCTGGGAAGGGCTGGCACAGGTTTACTAGCTATGTCCCCTTCTGCCCAGACTATAAGGTAGTTATTACTGCTCCTAGCCAAATCATTATCAGCTACTTTAAGGCCCTTAACAAAGGGTGTACAATCTTCCTGTGTAATGTTACTATTAATCCAAATGGTAGTTTGACCAAGAGCAAGGCTATTAGGAGTGACTTACACAGTGTCACCAAATAAATATGCAAGTACTCTCAGAACTTAAATATGTCTCACAAATATCAGTCACAACAGGTTTAAATATATTTAATAGTAAGTAATAAAAGAACAAGAAAATACTCCGTATATAATCACAGTAACATCAGAGTTCAGAATCACAGGAAATATTTAAAACAGCATTGCAAGACAGTCTCAAATAAAAACATCTAAATTAAGTTTTGCTGTATTCATGACTATATCAAAAACTCGATGGGTTGCCAACTGGCTTACTGACAGAACCCAGAATGTAAAAGTAGCCAAGTCCAAATCCATCTCCAGACAAGTGACAAGTGGAGTACCTCAGGGTTCAGTCCTGGGACCGCTCCTGTTTGTCATATACTTCTTTGAAGTACAGACCAACACTAAGGGACTCTGGCTAACAAAGTTCACAGATGACTGCAAACTGGGAGCCATTACTGAATCCCCACATGATGTGGATATTCTACAAATGGGCCTTACAGAAACAGATGCTTGGTGCCAGAGCCATGGTCTCAAGCTTAATGCCAAGAAATGTACAGTTATCCCCTTTGGGAAAAAACATATACCCATGAATTACCACATAGGTGGCAGTACACTAAACACCAAAAGTGTGATGAGAGATGTAGGGACGCAGGTGGACAGTGGTCTCACCCTCGATAACCACATTGCCACAACAGTCAGGAAATCCTTCTATGCGGCACACCTCATCACTAAGGGTTTTTCATCCAGAAAAAAGGAGGTCAGTGTCCTGCTGTACTCATCCCTCATTAGACCCACTGTAGAGAACAACTCCCCGTTTGGTATGTACCTCACAAGACATCTGCAACAGCTGTAAAGACCGCAGAAATACCTTACTAAAAGAATCACAGGCCTAAAGCAGATGCCTATGCTGACCGTCTAAAAAAAAACTCCAGCTATACTCTGTGGCATATCGTCTACTCAGAGGCAATCTCTGCTTGACATACAAGGCCATGTCAAACCCTGAGCTGTTGGACATGCTCCACTTAAAGAAATCCCAATCCCTCAGAGCCACACACTTCAGGGATCTAAACCTTGTCATCACAATGAACAAAACATGCTGGAGGGATATGTTCCTGAACCAGAGACTCCCCATACTCTGGAATAGACTGCCCATACATGTCAAGCAGAGCATCTCCTTGGCCCTCTTCAAAAGGAACCTTGACGATTGGATAGGAGATAGAAAATTCACCCCAGGGATCATGTCAGTCACCCTGCTAGATAGGGGTCCAGGGAAGTAAATATTGTGGAAAGAAATACCCAGGGAATTGTTATGGCTAGGCTTGTATAGGCCCTAGGGCCGATTGCCTATTACTAACCTATGAACCTAAGAATTAATATACCCTAATTAAATTACTTACAGAGCAAGCAAGGCAGATGTGGTGAATGAGTCTTCCAGCTGATGTCAGGTCAAAGACAAATACAGAATGCTCAGTCTCTCTCAGAGACTTCCCAAATTAATATCTCAAATATTACTACTGGGATACTTGCAGAATGACATCATTTCTTGTCATTTGACTCTATCCCAGGTGAAAAACAACCTTTGATGCAGCTGGTAGCATTTAGCATCTACCTGTGAAAATACATAGACCTCAGATATTTGAGTAAATGGTGGAAGTCGTAAAATAATTTACATTTCTCCACATTTAGGGACAATACAAAAATAATTCTCTAGTACAGATATTATGTCTCCTGTGGCACTGAAACTGAAAGAGAAAGTACAGTTGTGTACCTACCATAAATGTAGATGTTCAAGTGTATTCACTGTTGCAGTCATTACACTTGGGTTATCCTGCTGGCAGGCTACCCTCAGTCAGCCTGAATTCCAAAGTCCTGGTCCGGCGTCAGTTGCTGTCGCCTCTTCCCTGATGTCAGTGCGCCAGGGGTATAAAAGATGCAGCCGACACCATTTTCTTCAGTTTTTCTTGCCCCAGATGTCAGGTGCCCCCAAAAAGGTAGGCAATACATATTGCTTATAAAAACATACAATAAAATAAAAACAATACCTTCATCTACAAGAAAATACACCACATAGGTTGTATAGGATAGAGAAGAGTAGATAAGTCCCAGCAAAGCAAGGGTGATGGAGGGTGAGTAACCTGGACTGCAACAGTGAATGCGCTCGAACATTTACATTTATGGTAGGTACACAATTGTACTATGTTCATCGTGTTTCACTGTTGCAGTCATTACACTTGGGTTGAATCCCAAAGCTGAGGTAGGGCGGCTGGGTCTAAATAGGATTAGGAGTGGCTATGAGGCCCTGCAGGACTGCAGTGGCAAAGCCTGCTCTGGATTTAGAGTAAAGAGGCAAGTGATAATGCTTGGTAAAAGTGTGCACTGAACTCCAAGTTGCAGCTTCCAAAATTTCCTTGGTTGGTACTCCTCTGAGAAAGGCTGCTGAGGTGGCTGCTGCCCTGGTAGAATGTGGCCTAATATTCTTAGGCACTGACTTGCCATGCCGTGCATAGCAGAAACAAATACAGTGTCCTATCCATTTTGAAATAGTCTGCTTTAAGATAGCCTTTCCTTCTGATCCTGCAGCATATGCTACAAACAGCTGCTCAGTTTTTCTGAAAGCTTTTGTTTTGTCCAAGTAGAAGTGTAGCTGCCTGTGTATGTCCAAAGAGTGCAGAAGCCTCTCCCCTTTATTCTGGGGATTTGGATAAAATGTTGGCAAATGAATGGTTTGGTTAAGAGCCACACTGGATACTACTTTTGGCATAAATGTTGGGTTTGTCCTTAGAGAAACCCTGTCTGGATGAAAAATGATAAAAGGTTCCACTGCCATTAATGTCTGTAACTCTGAGACTATTCTTGCTAAAGTTATTGCTAGGAACAGAGCAGTTTTCTATGATAAGAATTTTATATCAGCTGTATTGGCTGGCTCAAAAGGAGGCAGTGTGAGCTTTTCTAAGACAAAGTTGAGGTCCCATGTAGGTATCGGTGCTCTCCTTGGGGGACTTATGTTTTTTGCCCCTCTGAGATACTGTCTTAGCAGTGGATGAGAGAAAATAGGAGGTTCCGTATTGTAATGAGCTGAAATGGCAGAGGCATGGATCTTAATTGATGAGAAGGATAGGCCTTTGTCCAGCATCTCAGTTAGGTATTGTAAAATCTGAGGAATATTTGGAACAAGTGGTTCAAGTCCTTGTGCCTGGTTCCAAGCACAGAATCTCTTCCATTTTTCTGCATAAGATTTCCTGATGCTGGGCCTCCTGGCTTCCAAAATGACATCCATAACAGCTTTAGAGAGAGGTGTGTTCTGAGTGGCTATATTATCCGCCATGCAGCCAGATTTAAGGTTCTAAGTTGGCTGTGCAGGATCTGATTGTTTTGTTGAGTCAGAAGATGAGGAATTTGAGGTAAAGTCCAGGATGGGCCTTGAGACAAGCTCTTTAGGATTGGGTACCAGTGCTGGCATGGCCAGTCTGGGGCAATCAGAATCATTTTTGTCTTCTCTTGTCTGACTTTTAGGAGCACCCTGGGAAGGAGAGGCAGTGGTGGAAATGCATAAACTGTTAGGGTTTTCCAGTTGAAAGATAGAGCATCCACTTTCCATGCTTGTGAGTGATAAGTCCTTATGCAGAATTTCTGTAGTTGGCAGTTGTAAGGGGAGGCAAAAAGATCTATGTCTGGGCATCCCCATTTCCTTGTTATCATGCTGAAGACCTGCGGAGTTAGTTTCCACTCGTGAGGGTCCATGAGGTTTCTGCTTAGTTCGTCTGCCAGAGTATTTTTCTTTCCTGACAGGAATTGTGCCTGTAGATGTACTTGGTAGGTCAGTGCTGTGTTCCACAAAGTCATGGCTTGCCTGCAGAGGGGGTAGGAATGTGTTCCCCCTTGCTTGTGTATGTACCACATAACTGTAGTATTGTCTGTCTTTAGTAATAGTTGTCCTGGGTGTAGTAGATCCCTGAAGGCTGTCAGGGATGTGAAGATGCATTTGGTCCGCGGGCCACATGCCCTGAATACATTTTCCTGCCATGTGTGCCCCCCAGGCATAATCCGATGCATCTGTTGTTAGTGTCTGCCTGGCTGTGGGTAAAGTGAAAGGCTGTCCCTTGTTGTGGTGACAGGCCAGTGCCCACCATCTAAACTCCTGTTGCAGGCAGGGAATAAGAGTTATTATTGTTTCCAGGCTGTGGCAATGTTGAGTCCAAACACTTTTTAGATACCATTGTAGCTTCCTCATATGCAGTCTTGCATATGGAATTAGCAGGATGCAGGATGCCATGAAGCCCAAAGCCTGCAGAATTTTTCTTGCAGGTAGCTGGGTCTTTGTTGCTATCATTTCAAAGTAATGAGTCAGTTGCCTTTGCTTGTCTGGCGTGAGATAAGCCATCTGGGCAGTTGTATTTAAGCTTGCACCCAGGAATATTATCTCTTGAGAGGGCACTAGTTTTGATTTCTTTTCATTTATTGTGTACCCTAGGCAAATTAGTAATCTTTTTACAAACGCCAGATGCTTTAGTAGAATGTCCTTGCTCTCTGCTTGAATAAGGCAGTCGTCCAAGTAGGGATATATTTCAATTCCTTTTTGTCTGCAAAATGCAATTACTGGTGCCAGGCATTTTGTGAAGACCCTGGGCACAGTAGATAAGCCAAAGGGCAGTGCAGAGAATTGGTAATGCATTGAGCCAGCTATGAATCTGAGGTATCTTCTGCAAGATTGTCTGATTGGGACATGCAGGTATGCCTCTTTGAGGTCCAAAGCAACTAGCCAAGCCTTCTTGCCCAGCATGGGTAGAAGTTGCTGCAGTGTCAACATTTTGAATTTTGGAACATCCAGGAAAGTGTTTAGAATTGACAGGTCCAGTATTGGTCTCCAGGCTTTGTCCTTTCTGGGTACCAAGAAATGTCTTGAGTAAAATCCTTGCCGCTGTTCTTGCTGTGGTACTTTATGAATAGCTCTCATGTCCATGAGAGCAGAAAGTTGTTTTTGTGCCTCTGCCCATTGATTTAGTGGCATGTCTGGCATACTGTTTGGCCTTGGTAGGGTGTGAAAGTGGAACCTCTGACCCTGAGAAACAATATTCAGTACCCATTTGTCCTGGGTGATCATGTGCCAATTTTGTAAGAAAAGTGCTAGTTTTCCCCCTAAGGGTGCTGCCAAAAGGTAAGTGCTTGGTATTTGTAGAGGGAAGTCATTGAGACTGTTTCCTGAGACTGTATAAGGTTGTGATTTGTCTTCTCTGCCTTTGGGGGCTGAAGCACCCTATTGTTTAGGTCTGTATGAGCCTTGGGGCTGAGATCTGCCTCTTGGGCGTCTGTATCTGCCTCTTTGTGGCCTTTCTGACACTGGAAAGGACCAATTTTTAGAAGGCCAGTTCCTGCTAAATCTAGGTGACTGAATCTGTAAGAAATCCTTTACTGTCTGCATTGATTTTGCTTTATCCTCCATTTTCTTTAACACCTCTTCTGCCTTAACACCAAACAAAGTATCATGCTGTAATGGAGCATCCAATAATTTAGCTTTAACATGATCAGGTAAACTTTGTTCTTTTAACCAAGCATGCCTTCAAATGACAGAACCTGTAACTGCGGCTCTGCAAGAAGCCTCTAATGAATCAAAACCACATTGCAGAGTATGCTTTCCCACTTGTTCAGCTGAATGCAATAAATCCTGCATTTCCTTATTGTCAGGACATTCTGAGATTGTAAGCATTTACTGTTTCAGCAAAGACATTAGGTATCGTTGATATTTAAGCATGTGAAACTGTCACTTTAAAGCCCTTACACCTTAAGTAGCAGAAGTGTAAACTTTTTCCCCCATCTATCCAGTGCTCTAGAATCCCTATCAGAGGGAACAGGGTTTTTTGCAGTGGAAGCCTTGACCCCTCTATGGACCCTGAGAAATTGTTTCTGGGTCAGCAGCAGGGTTTTTATAAAGAAATGTATGAGAGTCTGGGACCCTGTAGTACCTATCTGGATTGACTGGTGCAGGGGGTAAAGAATCAGGAGACAAACTGGATTCAGAAAAAACATCATCAACAATATCTAGTACAGGAGGGATAGCAAGGGGCCTATGCTGAGGCAGTAAAAGAAAATCCCTGAGCCTTTTCTTGGATTCTGAATAATCCTGGCTCTCCCAAAGGAAATGCTCCCTCATGGTGTGCAAGGTTTCCCCAAAAGAGTAATCCTCAGGAGGAGAGGCTGAAGGGATTGATTCTTCAGCATCAGAGTCCTCATAGGGGGGAAGAGAATATCCCTGTTCTGAAGAGGAATCAGAAGAAATAGAGACCTGGTCAGAGGAGTCATTGTCAGTGTCTTGCCTAGGCTTTTATCAGGAGGGGGATGGGAACCCCTGATCAAAGTAATTAGGTCCTCGGCCATTTTAAGCATCTGTTTCTTAGGCATGGATGACTGTCCAGGAGAATGCTGTACTTGTTTCTTTGTCTTTAGTGGTATTTTAGACTTTGCCTTGGCTGCTGAAGTGGACTTAATAGTAAGCTGTGTAGGTCTGAAAACACCCTCAGAAACCGATGCCTGCTCAGCGGCTCCAGGCCCATCTGAGGGAATAGTTTCCGTAGGCCCAATACTGTGAGCTTCCAGAGGCCTAGTTGTCTCCACGTGGGAGTCGGAGGCGGCCTGTGGCTCTGAGGTAGCGGGTGTCAGGGGCTGCAAAAGTGCCTCACTGAGAACCGGCGACTGGCCTAGAAGAGGCTTTGTCATCGGTTTAGGACCTCGGATGCCTGTCCTTTTCTTTGTCTTTGCGTTTTTTATGAATTCCGGTCGTCGGTTGTTCCAACGGCATTATTTAGTTAAATCTTCAGCCAAAGTAATGTAAAGCAAAATCAAACTGACGCTTAATAGTGTGTTGGTTGAATCTAGCACAAAACCGACAACTAGCAATGTCGTGGTCAGTGAATTTTTACGGTGTCAAGTTGCCAGCCCAGTACCCTATCTTCAAGGAAGGCACACACACACATACATGCACACACACACACGCACCTACCTTTGTGTCTTTAAATTCATTTGACCACCAGGAGGACATGCAGATTCCACACAGAAGGTGCTGCAGCTGAGAATCAAACCGGGGAACCACTTGCTGTGAGGTGACAACGCTAACCACTGCGCCACGACTGTGTAACTAAATAGGTAGGTGGTTTGAATCCAGCAGTGATTGACTACTGTGAGTGTATGCTTCTCTCCCATGCTGTGTAGAAAAGACTTCAAAGGCATATAGGATGTGTAGCTGTAAAGTGTTATTGGGCTCTTCCACCACTTTCTTTCCTTTTTAGCAGAACCATCACCCTATTAAAGAATGGTGATGTCATCCATTCAGCTTTGCACTGTCACAGTTGTAAAACAACATTTCTTGTGACACTTGTGATTCAAGCAATGTTCTCTAGCTTGTGATCATAGGTAGGTAGCTAGTTCTAATCCAACCATTACTCCTTAAACTCAGTTATTGCATCACTATGACTGTGAATGCACATGTAGGTAACAATGCAGTTACTCACCTGTCTGCTGTGTACACATACAGTTGGTGAGTCCTCTTACAAGGGTTTCTGTCCATTTTACACATAAAAATACTTTAACAGTGATGATGTCCATTGATAAAATTTGCCATTTCTAATTTTAGTGTTAAACCTTCTCCTCTGGCATTAGGAATTGAGACAGTGTTTAGTGCTTTTGTGACAGGCAGTTCATGTGTTGTGGCAAAACCTGGTGTGTTTTTGCCATATACCACACCACTACATTTAATTCCATACAACCATGGTTAAGCCCCCTCAGCTATAGGGAAACAGAGTAAATGTACCAAAAAATGTGATAAAGTTTATCTTGCTTATCTATTTGGCTGTTGGATGTCATATACACCCTAAATAATGTTACCATTGATACAGCAGTGATGAATGCTGATGTCTACATTCTCCCTTTCTTCAACCTTGTATGAGAAGTTCGGCATTGCAGCAAGACGAAAGTGCTTGTGATTACTTGCAATTAAAAGTTTTTATTTCCTAACGTGTTGCCTTTTGTGACTGTGTGCCCTTGCCGCATTCCTTTGGTTACTGGTACTGTTTACTGCAGTTATTTTGTTCTGGTTTACAGTTAAGTATAGCTTCATCAACATCTATGCTGTATCCAGTACCACTCAAGAGAAACATTTAAACTGGAAGAGGACTCTTCCTCTACTTTACCCCACTTTTAACAAAAACATCTTCTCCGGAACACACTGATGAGGTCATCCTGACAAAAGCTCACTCACTCCCCTTAAAAGTCAGACTTCTTCTGTTGCTCATGCAGTTGATAATGTGCTCTCTAGACTGTCTTTCAGCTTTTTCCAGTTAGGGGTCGCCACAGTGGAACTCCTGTCCACTAATGACTGGCAGTGAATTTTTATGGTGTCGAGTTGCCAGCCCGATGCCCTACCTTCAAGGAAGGCACACCCACACACACATGCACCTACCTGCATGTCTTTAAATTCATTTGACCATGGGGAGGACATGTAGACTCTGCACAGAAGGCACTCCAGCCGAGAATCGAACCAGAGAACCTCTTGGTGTGAGGCGACAATGCTAACGGCTGCACCACGACTGTGTAACTAAATAGGTAGGTGGTTTGAATCCAGCAGTGACTGGCTGCTGTGAGTGTATGCTTCGCTCCCATGCTGTGTAGAACAGACTTCAAAGGCATATAGGATGTGTAGCTGTAAAGTGTTATTGGGCTCTTCCACCCCTTTCTTTCCTTTTTAGCAGAACCATTACCCTATTAAAGACTAGTGATGTCATCCATTTGGCTTTGCACTGTCACAGTTGTAAAACTACATCTCTTGTGGCACTTGTGATTCATGTAGTGTTCTCTAGTTTGTGATCATAGGTAGGTAGCTAGTTCTAATCCAACCATTACTACTTAGACTCAGTTGTTGCATCAACATTTGTCTGTGAATGAACATGTGGTTAACAATGAAGTTACTCACCTGTCTGCTGTGTACACATACAGTTGCTGAGTCCTCTTACAAGGATTTCTGTCCATTTTACACATACAAATACTCTGTTTAACAGTGATGATGTCATAGGTTCATAGGTAGGTACTAGGCTATCGGCCCAAGGGCCTACATAAGCCTAGCCAACAAGGTTCCCTGGCTTACCCCACCCAAGAAAGTTATTTTCCTGTGCCACTGTCGAGCAGAGACACAGAAGTGATCCCTGGGGTGTATTTCCTATTTCCCATCCACTCATCAAGATTTTTCTTGAAGAGTGCTAATGAAGAACTTTGCTTGACATAGATGGGTAGCCTGTTCCAGAGTATGGGAAGTCTCTGGGACAGGAATCTATCCCTCCAGCATGTCCTGTTTATTGTAGTGACAAGGTTTAGGTCCCTAGAGCGTGTAGCTCAGAGGGATTGGGATTTCTTTAGGTGTAGCATGTCCAACAGCTCTGGGTTTGACATAGCTTTATATGTTAGGCAGAGATCACCTCGGAGTAGGCAATATGCTACGGAGTAAAGCTGGAGTTTTTTGAGATGGTCAGTGTAGGGCATTTGTTTGAGTCCAGTAATACTCTTTGTGAGGTACTTCTGTGGCATTTTCAGCTGCTGCAGATGTCTTGTGAGGTACATTCCAAAAGGGGCGGTGTACTCTATAATGGGTCTAATGAGTGTCGAGTAGAGGGGAACAATGACCTCTTTTTCCTGGATGAGAACCCTTTTATGATGAGGTGTACCACATAGAAGGACTTCCTGACTACTGTGGCGATGTGACTATCAAAGGAGAGACTACTGTCCACCTGGGTCCCAAGGTCTCTTATCACACATTTGGTGTTAAGTAGATTGCTGCCTATGTGGTAGTTCATGGGTACAGAGTTTTTATCAAAGGGGATGACACTGCACTTTTTGGCATTGAGCTTGAGGCCATGGCTCTTACACCAGGCACCTGTCTCAGTGAGGCCCTTCTGTAGGATATCCCCATCATTTAGGGACTTGATTATGGTTCCTAGTTTTTAGTCATCTGTGAACTTCATTAGCCAGAGGCCTTCTCTGTTAGCCTGTACTTCAGATCAGTAGATACCAAACAGGAAAGGTACCAGGATGGAACCCTGTGGTATTCCACTTGTCACTGCTTTGAAGTCAGATTTGGAGTCTGCAACTTTTACAGTGTGGGTTCTGTCAGTGAGCCAGTTGGCAACCCATCTTGTGATGTAGGGATTTAGACCTAGTTTAGCAAGTTTAGCTATAATTCCAGAATGGGGGATGGTGTTGAAAGCCTTGGCGAGGTCAAGATAGGCTGTGTGAACCACCTTACCCTCATCTATGGCTTTGGTGACTACCTCAAAGAAGTCGATCAGGTTCAAGAGGCATGATCTGCCTTTCACATACCCAAATTGGGTGGGATCCAGAGTTTGGAGGTTACCAATGTCTTTGTTTATGAGTTCCATGATGATACGTTCCATGGCCTTGCAGACTAGGCACATCATGCTAATAGGTTGATAGTTCCCCAGATCAGTGGTGGCTCCCCCTTTGTGGAGTGGGATAACTGTTGCTGTGTGCCATTCAGTGGGCACAAAGCCTGATGTGAGGCTATTATTGAACATGGTGCTTAAGTGGGGAGCCAGTTCGTTCTGAAGTTCGTGTAAAACGCAATCTGGGATGTTGTCCAGTCCCATGGATGCTGTGTTTTTGGCTTTAGAGAGTGCAGCTTTTACCTGCGTAGTTGTGATTACAGGGACTCTGCATTCTTCCTGTATAGCTATGGGCCCTTTAGGGGGTGAGGGGGGGGTAAAGTTAGCACTGAACCTATCTGCCAGGATGTTGACAATGTCAGTTGGTTCTGTAATTTTCGTGCCGTTGTGCTGTAACTCAGAGCAGATCTGCATGTTGCCATCGAGATTACTGACATAGCTATAGAATGCTTTGTGGCTGTCCTCAGGATTAGTGGCGGTTTTGTTTTCATTGCTAGCTTTGGAGGATCTTATAAGGGATCTCTGCTTCTTACTGAGGCTGACCAGGGAGCTCCTCCACTCATGGGATTTGACTCTCTTTTGTAACAGTTTCCTCCTTCTGTTGTACAATTTGTTTATGGCAGGGGACCACCAGATTGGCTTCCTTTTTTTGGAGGATAGTGTCTTGGTTCTGTTTGGGATAGCATGATCCATGCACTAGTGTGTGTGTGTGCTTATAGAGTGCATATGTGTAGGATTCAGCAGTTGTAACTGTATTGTCCATCTGCATGGATGTCATGAAGTTCACCACTTCTGTCTTAAGAAGCATGAAGTTGGCTTTGGAGAAATCTTTTACTGTGTTTTCCTTAATGGGGGGGTGGGGGCGGGATATGGATATCAAGGGTGATTAGCTTATGGTCGGATCAGACCAATGATGAGTTGACTTCAGGTGTGGAACACCGATCACTCATGTTGGTAATGACTAGGTCTAGGATATTGTTGCCCCTGGTGGGGGTGTGGATAAGTTGATCCAGGCATTGGAGTTTATGAATTCCAGAAAGTGTTGAGTTAAGGAGATGGTACACGAGTAGTTTTCCCAGTTAATGGTGGGGTAGTTGAAGTCCCCATTATTAGGGTGTTTGCTTGAACTCTAATATTTTCCAGTACATCAAGAAAAGAGGAGAGGGAATCCTGGGGCATGGTGGGGGATCTGTAGCAAGCTACAGTTTGGATTGCAGTTTTGCCCAGAGTTAGTTGCACTTGGATAACCTTAGATGCATTATGCTGAGCAACTAGCCTGGAGGTGTGGATATCCTTAATGAATATGGACACGCCTCCGCCTTTGGTGTTTCGGTCTAGGTTACATGGCCAGAAAGTGTAGTATGAGTTATAGCCTGGTAGTGCAGGGGTGCTCTCTGGAGCCTTGAACCAGGTCTCAGTCACTGCACAAATATTGATTTTCGCCATTTTAAGGAGTGGTTCAAGTGAGTGCATTTTGAGATTTAGACTTCTAGCACTGAGTAGCATTACCCTCAGTTTTTGCTTGCCTGTTCCTGTTACGGTGGTGAATTTGTCATTTGAACCTTGCCTAAAAAAGACACTATAGGGGCAGCAAGAGCCTTGGCTAGTATCCAGAATTCCAGAGGCGATAGGTGCAGGCCATCTGTGACAAAGCATCGTGGTCTGTCGACCATGTCATCCCAAGCAGACAGATACCGGATCCCCTTAGAATGACACCAGAAGCTTAGCCAATTGTTGAAGTCAATCATTTTGTCCTTGTACTGTGGTATCATTCTGGGCGATGGCAGAATGCTACTCAGGGCTAGGGTCATACCTGCCTGGGCTACAAGATCGGACAGCTCTTCCATGTCTCTTTTCATGTAGTTCAGGGAGGTACATCTCAGGTCATTCACACCAACATGGACAATGACAGAGTCATATTTGTACTTGTTGTGGAGTGACCTGAGTGTGTGGGTAATGTGGCGGATCCTGGCACCAGACAGGCAGCTGACAGTAACCTTTTCCTTGTTTAGCCTGGTGAGTGGGACATCAGTGTGCCTGACTATAGAGTCACCTATGACTAGTATGCTGGGTACATTGGGTACGTTGTTTTGCCTTATTGGCTGTGGTTGAGTGGCACACTGAGTCAGAGGATAGAAAATTTTTATTGCGATATACAAGACCACGTTTTTGATTAGTTTTCTTAATTAATTGCTGAATGTATAAGTCAAATTTTAGCTGGTTGTCTATTGTCATTTCTAGTAATTTTGTGTGAGTTTTAACATTAACGATGGTTTTATTTAGTGATGTGATGGAGATTGTTAGCTTAAGGTGATCACTGGCCTTGGGGAGAGAATTTTTTTGGGGGGGTCAGAATAAGCTGATTTAGTCAACTTTCAAATTAAATGAAAGATTGTTGTGTATGTGTCTGTAGTTGTCTGACTGAATTAGAGGATGTAATCAGAGTAGAGTCATCTGCATATTGTATGAGGATAGAGAGGGTAGTAGAAGAATGGAGGTCATTAGTAAAGATGTTAAAAAGAAGAGGTCATAGGATAGAACCGTGGGGTATGCCAGTATTTATGTGTAGAAAAGTAGAACAAGACGACTGCCATTTGATCGATTGTAGTCTGTCTGTGAGATAGCTGGAGAACCAAGAGAGTGTAGAACTGGAAAGATTTAGGTTAGCCAGTTTGTTAAGTAGTTTGAAGTGTGATACTGTGTCAAATGCTTTAAACATGAGACCAGTTTGTTGTTATCCCTAGCTTCAGCAACAGTGTGAGTAAAGGACAGAAGGGCTGTAGAGGTGCTGTGGTTTGTTTGAAACCCATGTTGGGTAGGGGTCAGGAGGTTATTTTGGATGAGGAATTTCATTATCTGGTTATGTATGCATTTTTCAAGAATTTTGGACAGTGGGGAAAGTATAGCAATGGGTCGATAAATTGAGGGGTCATTGGAGCTGCCATTTTTGTGAAGGGGGATCACATAGAAAGACTTCCAGATTTTGGGTACAGTAGCTTCTTTAAATAGATCTATTAATAAGTACTGAGACCGGATAGGCAATAGAGTTAGCTGTTAATTTGAGAAAGTGGGGCAGGGAGATTGTCAGCAGAGTGAGAGCAAGGTTTAAGTTTTAGAAGGAGAGACTTTATATAGCAGGCATTAGGGTTGCGAGAAAAACATGTTTCGTTAGAGACTTTATATAGGAGGCAGAGATAGGGTTGATAGAAAAACATATTTCGTTATCTGTGGTTTGAGGTGGTTTTTTGGGGGGGGGTTGTGGTTGGCATTTGTCAGGTTAATAATGGTATCAATAAAAAAAATGGTTAAGGAGAGAGGCAGTGTCTTGGTCTGAAAAGTTAGGGTAAGGGCTGGGAGTTTCAGGTTTACCAGGGTGAAGGAGTGAGTTGATATTTCTCCAGAAATGTTTGGGGTTGGACTGATGAGTGGTTTGTGCCTTGAGGTAGAATGTTTTGTTATCATTATATATTTGGTTTTGGTGTGGTTTCTTAGTTCTTTAAATAATTGGTGATGAGTGGGGCATTTGTTTTTCTGCCATGCTTTCTAAGTGGAGTCTCTTTTGTGCATTATTATACAAGTTTCATAACTGTGCCAGGGGGCATAGTTTGATTTTATTCTTATTTTGCGAGGAGTTGCTAGTGAGTTGAGTATGCCAAGAAAGATACAATTAAATTTGAGTACAGCATTTTTGAGAGGAAGTGAGTATAGGTTAGACCAGTTAATAGAAGAGAGCCTATCATTGAGAATGGTAGGGGCTGAAGTAAGTAAGCTTTTGGCAGAATTTGTGTAGATGTGATTTATTTAGCTGGGGAGCATATCTTTGTATACTGATGGGTAAGTGATCACCCAGGGGGATCTGGAAGTGTTCTAGGGTTATGGTAGAGCTGGAGGTTGCTACACAGGATCCAGTCGAATGTTGTGCCGCTATTGGGGTTTTTGTTTAGTCTTGTAAGGGTAGTAATTAGCTGAGTAAAGCTAAATAAAATGATGCGTTGGGCAGGGGAGGTGATTTCAAGAGTATTCCAATCAATGTTACATCTTCTAGCAGGATAGTTTCATAGGCTATGTTTTGAGACATCTAGTAAAGTATGTTTTCAATGATAGGGATGTTCTACCAGGTGGGATATAAATTGAGGTGATAGCTAGCTTTTTGTGATTGTTAAGGTGGCAATTTAGGATTAGAATTTCTACAGGGTGGAAGTCAGGTATAGGAACAGGTGGGGGGTGGGGTTAGAGTATAGGACTGCCACACCTCCACCTTTGTTTTGTGGTTCTGTCTAGTTGGTAGATGTTACAGCAGGGGGTAGAATATCTGAGTTAGGGATATGGGGTTTAAGCCAGGTTTCAGATAGTGCTAGTAAGTGAGGGATATAATTTAAGATCCAAGCATGAAGGTCAGTGACTTTATTCAATAGGCTTTGTACACTGATGGCTAGAATAGATAAGTTCTTAGGAGAATGGGGGGAAGGGATACTGGAAGATGGGGATGCTGTATTGATGGGAGTAGTGGTTAGTAGGGTTGGTGGGTGGATTATATGGGCAGAGACTGGGTGTGATATAGATGGCTCTGGGTTATGGTGGATGTCACCTGCTAGCAACAGGATGGTAACTGATAGGCTGGGTTTGGGAGCAAAGAACGTTTGAGTAAGATGTTTAGGTTTAAGTCTAACAAAGAGGGTGGGGGATACTTGGAATATTTTGTATTGAAATAGGTGAGTAAATGAGGTGTTGTGTAATGATGAGAGAAGGTAAATGATATGGAGGTAAACTGGCTGTTATTGAAGTAGGATAAGGTAGGTGTTGGTTTTAAATAGTAGAGGTTGATATGAAAAGATGTAAGGAAGGTGTGCAGAAGTGGCAGGGAAGTTACTATCAAATTTAGGATCATGGTTAGGGAGGGATTGGGTGAGGGGTTGATTGGGATTGGAGGTGAAAGGACAATGGAGTGTTCTAAATGTGTAGAGTAGGGAGAATGTGTGGTTAAAGAGTGGAGAGTGGTTTAAGGTGTGAGAGAAGGGAAGAATATGTGGGAGAGGTGAGTAGTTGGAGCTTGACTGGATAATTAGTGGGAGGGCACAAGATGCAGAGTATATATTTAGTGTAAGTGGGAGTGGGTGGAAATTGAGGGTAGGGTAGGGAGTGGAGTGAGCCCAACTGGAGCGGGTTGCACCTAGTCCTTGTTTGAGGGAGTCTTCAAGAAACTATCAGTAAGCTGTTGAACTAGAGTGAGTGGACTGTAACTATACTGCTTAACATTTACTTCTTTGATAAATAGTAATTGCTAACAACAGCAGATGCAGTCTGTTATACAGTTTTGAGTTAGTTACTGAAACCCTTGGTAGTAAATCAATGGGACAGTAACAGTGCATTTGGAAGTTAATAGTACAAACAAAACACACTGCTGTAACAGAACAAGGGGATCAGCTGTTAGCTACAGTTAAGTGAAGAGGGGAGTTACATTAACCACAGCAGTAAAAGGTGTTAGGTCTGCTTCCGAAAAAGTAGTCAGGGGCTGAGCAGATAGAAATGGGGGGGGGGGATAAGCTATTGTCCTGTGATGTTTTGTGATTGAATAAAGGGTCACACAGTTATTCATAGGATCATAGGAAGTTGCTAGGCTACTGACCCTGAGGCCTTTACAAGCCTAGCAAAGAATTTAGACCATGTTCCAATAAGTCATCAGCCTATGGCACTGTCCAGCAGGGACACAGGTGGAATCCCAGGGTTGTATTTTCTGTTCCCCATCCAGTTATCCAGGTTGAACTTAAAAAGGGTTAATGAGGTACTCTGTTTTACGTGGAGAGGGAGTCTATTCCACAAAAGGGGGAGTCTCTGGGACAGAAATCTGTCCTGCCAACAAGTCCTATTGATGTCACAGACCAGGTTGAGGTTGTGCATGCGGGTTACTTGAGTGGAGCGTAACTTGCAGATATGCAGCATCAGGGCGGGGTCTGAGATTGCTTTGTATGCCAGAGAGAGGTCACCTCTGAGGAGTCTATAGGAGATTGAGTACAGGGACAGGGCTTTTAGCCTATCTGTGTAAGGTAGATGTTTGAGGCCCTGGATTCTCCGGGTGAGGAACCTTTGTGGTCTCTCCAGCTGCTGCATGTGTTTTGTGAGGTACATGCTGAAAGGGGCATTGTACTCAATAATAGGTCATATAAGGGAAGAATACAGGGATGTTATGACCACCTTGTCCCTGGATGAGATACCCTTACTAATGAGGTGGACCATGTAGAAAGCTTTCCTTACAACAGTGGCAATATGGTGGTCAAAAGTCAGTTTGCTATCAGCCTGGGTGCCCAAGTCCCTCACGACTGATTGTGTGCTTAGGACCTTATTATCAGTGTGATAATTTGTGGGTACGTTATTCTCCCCGAAAGGGATGATCATGCATTTTTTGGTATTCAGTTTGAGGCCATGTTTCTGGCACCAGTCATTTGTTTGGGTGAGACCCTCTTGGACGATGTCCACATCACTAGGGGAATTGATGATAGCACCCAGCTTGCAGTCATCTGCAAACCTGGTCAGCCATAGCCCACTACATTTGGCCTGCACCTCCGAGAAGTATATTCCAAACAGCAGAGGCCCCAAGACCGATCCCTGGGGTACACTGCTTGTTAGGGTTCTACTACTTGAGGTAGCTTCCCCGATTTTGACTAGGTGGGTTCTATCAGTGAGCGAGTTTGCTACCCATCTGGTAAGATACTGACTGATGCGTAGTTGAGAGAGTTTACCTATTATGCCTGAGTGGGAAATAGTATCAAAGGCTTTGGCCAGGTCAAGGTAGGCGGTGTGCACCATCTTCCCCTCGTCTATGGCCTTGGTGACCATCTCAAAGATGTCAATAAAATTTAACAGGCATGACCTCCCCTATTAATTAACTGAAATAAAACAAGAGACATACATTAATTTACAAATGGGGAGTTGACATGTCAAGGTAGAGCAATGAGTTTTGCCAACAAGCAGTGTCTTTATCGCACAGTCTGGGAGACTTGTAGGGCTGAAAAAAAACGCCTTGAAACCTATGAAGAAGGGGAAGAGAGAGAGAAGGTTAGATGAGTTTATTCTGAATTTCTTCTTGTAGCACAGCAGCACTCAAGAATAATAAGAGAGAGGGGAGAAGAGAAGATGACTGAGGAGGATTAAAGCAGTGTAGATGATGTAATGGGTGACAGCAAGCTGCAGGAATAGGGAACTGGGGAAACAGAGTAAAAAAAGAGGGTAGGAAAGTAGATAAAGACAGAACAGGAGTAGAGTACAGAGTGGTAGGTGGTTACAATACGATAACTACAGCATTAAGTGTAGGATAACCCAAAGTATTCAGTAAGTACTCATCTTTACACTTCTAAATCATACTTTAAATATCCAACAAATATCACTACTGAGTATGCAACTAATTAAACCTTAATGTATGTAGGTATACACAGTTGCAACGCTCATGAGTATCTAGCCACTGTCACAGTAACAAAAGTGGAATGATCAAATGTTTCAACATCAGCAAACTCCTGGCAATGTTACAGAATTAACTGCTTGTACTATCATTTGAGTAATTGAGTAAAATTGCAAAATCTGATATTCCCCTGGTTAAAAACAAGATATTCATACCTGTAGATAGTTATAGCAGGTTTACAAAAAGAAAAATGCAATTAAAAACCTGATATCAATGCTTGTACATCACCGGTAACATACGGGCGAAAAACAATGAGCAAAGGGCTACAAAGATGGTGCGTGAACATGCACGAAGATTTTAAAATGCGCCAAGCATCATGGGAGGAAGAGAATGGCAAGTAATTCTGTTTGTTAGTGAATAGACTATCATCTACACTGAGGAAAACTCCTCGGGTTGCACCTAGTTCTTGTCTGCAGGAGTCTTCAAGCGACTATCAGTAAGCTGCTAAACTAGCGAGAGTTGACTGTAACTATACTGCTTAACATTTACTTGTTTGATAAATAGTAATTGCTAACAACAGCAGATGCAGTCTGTTATACAGTGGTGAGACACCAAATCTCTAGGTAGTAAATCAATGGGACATTAACAGTGCCTTTGGAAGCTAATAGTACAAACAAAACACACTGCAGTAACAGAACAAGGGGATCAGCTGTTAGCTACAGTTAAGTGAAGAGAGGAGTTACATTAACCACTGCAGTAAAAGGTATCAGGTCTGCTTTGGGAAAAGTAGTCAGAGGCTGAGCAGACAGAACCGGGGGAGTGGGGTGGGAATAAGCTATCGTCCCGGTGATGTTCGGCAATTGAATAAATGTTCACACAGTTAGTAATTAACTGAAATAAAACAGGAGACGTACATTAATTTACAAATAGGCAGTTGACATGTCAATTGTGGAGGAAAGAGTTCTGCCAACAAGCAACGTCTTTATCTCACGGTTTGGGAGACATGTAGGGCTGAAGAAAAAAAAAAAACACCTTGAAACATTAATTTACAAATGGGCAGGGCAGTTGACATGTCAAGGTAGAGCAATGTTATGCATTAGCTATGCAGTAATTCATACAAAGGCAGTTACTGCTAAATAGATTGGCAGAATGGTACAACAGGTAGAGTTGTCACCTCACAGCAAGACATTCTTTGGTTTGATTCTTGGCTGTGATGCCTTTTGTGGAGAGTTTGCATGTTTTCTCCCTGTGTTTGTGTAGGGTTTCCTTGGATGCTCCAGTTTCCATCCACATATCAAAGACATGCAGCAGGTGGACTGGAGACTCTAAATTAGGTGTGAGCGTATGAGTGTGTGATACAAAAGAAAGACTTGGCAACCTACTTCTGTTTCCCCCTTTACCCTGTAAACTCCACACATAGCAGTGGCCATCCATGGGGTCACTCGAGGAGTCCACTGCAACTCATAAGTGAGACAGCGAGAGAGATACCCTGCCAATATCCACCTTTAATTAGCCAGACCACTCTGCTATACACTATAATCTGTGTTTAGAATTAGGTGGTTTATAAGCAAGAGTGGAACAGCAACTGTCTGAAAGACCACCAGGAGGATAATTGGGGGTGGCGGCAGATTACTACCTTGGATCAAGACAAAAGGCTGTAGTGTTGGAAAATATTACCAGCCTTTCCTGAAACTTAGTGCATGTGTGTGTGTGAATATAGAAGTTTATTTAAAGTGCAGTTACTGTGGGCAAGTGAGCACTGGAAGACACTGAAACAGATACAGAAAGAGTGGTGAGAAAGAGGGATCGGTATTCTTGTATCTGGATGTGGAAGCCCTATCCATGGCAACAGTGCATATTTTCTGTCTGCTCTTAGCACCAGACTGTAATTGGAAAGTTGTTACTAGATTCACATTTGTTTGCCTTTTTCACATGTTAATCTGTTTATTACCAGTTGTGTGACTGAGAGATCATACTCCTGGGAGCCATCAGATTTAACATTTCAAGATTAAAAAAATAAATATTATTAGTGGGCAGTGGAGCAGATTAAAAAAATAAATGTTATTACTGGGCAGTGGAGCAGGTCCAAGATCCTGTCCACAATAATTCCTTCACACCAGTCTCATAGGAACAATACTACACAAGTGATTACAAGGACCATAAGATGCCTAACCACATACACCTTTAAGTAGACACACTTAAAAGATCATGCTTCCTTTTGCACTTGTGTAATAGTGCCCATCTCCCAAATTGATCAGGACTGTACATGATAACCCTGGTGTAAATTTGTGTCTATCCATCCAATCATCAAGACTAAAGGTAGTCAAAGAAGTACTTTGTTTGATCTGTAGTAGTAATTTATTTGATAGACTGGGAATATGTTGTGTTAGGGACCTCTCCAACAAGTTTTATTTATTGGTGTAGATTTAGGTCTGTATTGAGTGCGTTAGTGGATTCATTAGTTTTGTGAAAGGCAGGACGCAGGTCAGCTAAGAGCAGCCAGTAGCACACTGTGTATAAGCAGAATCTTCCTAATCTGTCAGGATATTTGAAGGATTCAAGGTATTTAATTTTCTTGGTTAGAGATCCTTGTGGCCTTTTCAGTTAAGCTATATGGTTAGATAGATACATATCAAAAGGAGCACTGTATTCAGTGATGGGTCTGAAAGTGAAGAGTGCAGTATTAGGATGAGTTCTTTGAATCTTGAAGATACTCCATTTGAAATTAACTAGGCAAGACAGAGGGATTTTCTAATTATGGTGGAAACACAGCAATCGAATGAGGGAGAGTTGTCCACATACGTGCCAAGGTCTTTTATGATGGTATTTGTCTGCAGAGGAGTACCATTTATAACATAACAGGTGGGAACAGCTTTTTTACATAGTTCAATATATGCTGCAAGTGGTTTGTTAGACTTTTTACATCTCAGACTCATTCAATCCGGGAACATACTTTTTATTTACTATGTAATTATCCAAATTTTCCTTAACTGATAATAATGAAGCAGCATACTTTATTTCAAAAGGTATTTTGTTTACACAGTTTTGAAATAATTTGTGTTATATAAGAATCCTTGTTAATAGGTTTATTCCTCTATATTTTGAAACATGGGCCTCTGTCTCATACCTGGATGTAGAGCTATCAATTTAAGGTTTAATTACTTTTTTTTTTAAAGCCATTGTCAGTTAAACATAATTTACTTCTCACATATCTGTATAAAACAATGTACAAGTTAAGATGCTTTAATCTCTCTGCATAAGTAAGACCATTAATCTCACTGATATTCTTTGTATATTATCTTTGTACCATCTCTAATATTTTACATCTCCCTAAGAGAATAAACATATACTCAAGATAGACTCAATGGTTGATCTTACTGTTTAAATGTATATGGTTGTGAGAATAATTGGATCTCTTGATACAGTACTGTTTTAATTTAGACCCATCTGCTTAATGATTTTGCTTTTATTTCCAGTACGTTTACAGTTAAATGTTGAGCAAACTATAGTACCCAAGTCCCTGATATATTTTGTAGTGCAGTCTCCAGAGGTTTGTCTCATAAATTTAGACCAAAATTAGAGTTAGATTTAGCACCATAGACTATTTCCTTCTTTTGGTAATATTGAACCTTAATCCTAAACTATCGGTCCAATTCTGCAAAGTAATTAAGCATATATTTAATCCTTCAATGTCCTTTGAGTATTTTATCTTTACCCTTATTTTATAATCATCAGTGTATTTAGATAGGCATACATTTGGAGCTGTTGGCAAGGTTGAAAACACCATATTAAACAGAACCAGACCCAATACAGACCATGAGGGACTCCCCTGTAAGCACATGTCCAATCTGATCTCACTCCCTGAACTACAAAACTTTGCTCTCTGTTTGGCCAATTTCTAATCAAATTACTAATATATGGGCTTACATCTAGACTATAAGGGGTGACCGTGGTGGTGCAGTGGTTAGCATTGTCACCTCACAGCAAGAGATTCTGCAGTTCGATTCTCAGCTGGAGTACTTTCTGTGTGGAGTCTACATGTCCTCTCTGTGGTTGCATGGGTTTTCTCGAAGTGCTCCGGTTTCCTCCCACATTCCAAAGACATGCAGTAGGTGAATTGAACACTCTAAATTGGTTGTTGGTGAGAGTGCAAGTGAGTGGTACGAATGAACTACCATGGCAGGGCTAGCCACCTGGTGGTGTAAACCTTGACTCGAGATGATTGTCACTGCTGAAGTAACACCCTGACCCCATGTGCAAAATGGGAAAAAGGGGTTGAGGATGGATAGATATAGACTATAAGAGATCACATTCCTTAGTGAGATCATGACAGAACACTTGACATTGTTTCTCTTATCTAATAATGAAGAGGTCCCTCTTACAGAACTTAATTTGCTGAATTATATTATCTTACACTTTTCTGCATTTAGCTTGACACCATTTTCAGTACATCAAGCATGTGCATATTTCAGTCTTTTCTGGAGATGCTTAGAATCCACCAGATCAAATAGACAGGACTCGACCTTCAGAAAACCAGACTTTTAGTCATTAACTAACTTGGTCAACCATATTACTGGGATTGGATTCATAGATACTCCAAGGCCATTGACACTCTGCCAGAACCCTTTCCTAGCCTACATCAATCAATTAAAAAAAAACACCATTACTAAATTATCACTTAAAACAGAGGCAAACATATAGTAGCAGAAAATAAACAAACCACTTTAACATTTTCCATTTGAAAATATGCATCACATATATTTTCTTTGTTAAGATCTTCAATCCCACATTACATAAATTGCTGAATTCCTGCCTTCCCTTAAACATCACTCCTCCTCATCCTGAACATTTTTATGCATGTATTGTTATCACAATTTCCATTTACTTCTGTGCAACTTGCTCCTTCCCTTTTCTAAACATTCCTCTTCCAGCTGTTTTATTTTATAATATTAAATACCTCAGATACAGTTGGTATAGACTTTGATTTCCATTTTGTAGTAATTCCTTTTTTGGCAGCCAACAGAATTAAACTTACTAAGGCCTTACTATGTCCAGGCAATTCACATCCTGTATCCCAGCTCAAAAGAATCATTCCTTACTTACAGACATTTGTTCACCCAATATTTCTGATAGAGTACCATGTAAGGAATTTTTAAAATCTGCCAACTCATTAAACTCCCAAAACATATGTTCCCAGCTGAAAATGTGTCTGAAGTGTTTCTCCCCAGGCCTCAGATGAAAATTGGCTTTGTTCCAAGTCAGACTTTTCCAGTTAACAAAATTTTAAATAAAAATTTAAGATGAAGAATTTTTATAAATTGAAGTCAGATGACAATGGGAAAGTGACGATGGAGATTTGCTGAGAAATTCGGCTGGATTAAGGTGTAGAGTAGTGAAAGAAGTAAAAAAGACGGTAAGTCAGGTAGATTCAGTATAGCAGAAGAAAGAAGGTAAGTAGTAGGACCCAATTATAGTGAAAGTGAGTAGAACTGAGGAATTTTCGAATTGGAGGTGAAAGTTAAAGTGCTATAAAGATCCATGAGGAAGTGAAATGGTTATATAGTGAAGTTTTAAAGGGTGAGAGTTTTTGGAAGGATCAAATCGTTACTGGTAGAGCATTCCAGGTTTTGGCTGCTTTACAAGAGTATAGAAGTTGGCCTGCTGCTAGGTTAAGTTTATGCACCTGTAGAAGTTGATTTTCTGATCTAAGTGATCATTTGAGTTGGTAGATGCTGAGAAGTTAGGAGAGTGACGGATATTCTGATGGTTTGTATATTATTTTGTGTGTAGTTGTCAGTTGTAGGTAGGATATATAGTGAGGTAGTTCTAGCTATTTGAGTGAGTGTAATATGGTGCAGTGGTGGGTACAATAAGAGAAATTAGTAGCGAACCTAGCAATTTTACTGCAACAAGTTTCTAGTTTTGATTTTAAGGAGGATAATATATTTGTAAATAATAGATCGCAGTAGGTTAGACAGGGTAGTAGGTATTTGACAGCGGAGGTTCTTTTAGTTGATTGAGTAAGGAAGTGTTTATACCTATACAGGATGCCAGGTTTCTGGTGAGTTTTTTTTTTTTTTTTGTGATGTTGTGCCGAATATGTAGGTCAAGTTTCAGGTGCTCATCAATTATTACTCCTAATAATTTAGGGGGCATAATCTTGGGCATCTTACAGAAAGAGGAATGGTTAAACCCAAAAAAGAAAAGGTAGAAGTAGTAAAAAATGGCATGTACCACACCTTTCAAATAAAACAAAAATCAGTAAGGGAATAATTTTGGGAATAGTGAAGGGATTGTGATATGTTACTGAAAATTTGTATCCCATTTGCCACCACAGCATGTCCCCTCACAGACCTAAGAGAAGGATGCTCTTCAAAATGCAGTAAACACTGCTTTTAGGAAGCTAAAGGAAATATGGTCCATATCATTGCATTGGAGGTAGAGTTAGGAACAGTCCTCTTGCAAATTTTTAACAGACAGCAACATCTAATTGGTTTCCTCAGATGAAAACCAGAGAATTCACTGTAGTAATGGGCAATGCCCTACTAGTATGGTTATATCAACTAAAGGATGGAAACACAAACTCTGATGTTGGGCCATATCACTGCAGCCATTTAAACTTAAAATCCAGCACTTGGAAGACTTTACCTACCACAAAGGGGATAGCCTGTCTTAGGCACACAACCCATCCATTATGCATACAACAGACTACTTCAAACTGCTGGGAGTAATGATGGTTTTCATGAAACAGAAAGCTACAGATGCCTTCAAAATGTGATATAAATAATATCTATATGTGTAAACAGTTTATATATATATATATATATATATATATATATATATATATATATATATATATATATATATATATATACATATATATAAAATGTTTATAACACATTGATCTAAAGAATTTATTGTAATAACAGTAATATTTATTTTAATTTATTAAGTGCCTTGCTACGTGTACCTGTTGTTTTATGACAACATGGATACCTGGCTGTATTAGTAAGGGCAGGGTTCTTGAGTGGGTTGTTGGATGTGTTATAAAAAGAGGGATGAGAAAAACCCACTCAGAGGTTCATAAGCATATATTTGGCTAACAACTACTAGGTCCCTTATAAGCCTAGCTGTGCAATCCAAATGTGGTCCACAAATCTGATTTATATAAGGGGTGATTTACTGAGTGCCTCAGTACATCAGAGACACAGGTGGTAGACTAGAAATGAATTTATTACCCATCTATTGGTCCCAGTTACACTTAAAAAGGGATAGTGAGGAACTCTGCTTCAAATGGCTGGGAGCCTATTTATGTTGCAAGCAAAAATTAAGTAATTTAGTCTAGTAGTTCTAATGCTGTTTGTTTTGTGGATGTGCAAAAAGTTCTTCAAAACAGGGTCAAGGGATGCCTTGTATGCCAGGCAAAGATGACCTCTCAGAAGTCTGTATGATCCTGAGCAAACAGACAGGGCTTTGAAGTGATCAGTGTAAGACATTGTGTTTACTTTCTCTATTTTTTGTAAGGAACCTTTATGGATGTTCTAGTTGCTGCATGTGTCTGTTCAGGTACATACCGAAGGGGGCATTTATGGATGTTCTAGTTGTTGCATGTGTCTGTTCAGGTACATACCAAAGGGGGGCATTATACTCTGTCGTGGATCTGATGTGGGTCCAGTACAGTGGTATGATGACCTCTCTGGACCTAGATATTGTGCCATTGCTTATAAGCTGGCCAGCACAGAAGGATTTTCTTACAGCCATGGACACATGTTAGTCAAAGGTTGGGTTACTATCTACATGAGTTCCCAGATCTCTGACTACTGAATCAATTTTTAGCGGTATTTTATTGATGATATAGTTACCCAGGATGGCCGACTTCCCAAAAGGTACTGTAATGCATTTCATGGTATTGAGTTTTAAGCCATGGCTTTGGCACGAATCATTTGTGTTAGACCTTCCTGAAGGGTGTTCTCATCTTGGGAGAATTCACTGACTGCTCCCAGTTTGCAATCATCTGCAAACATGGTTAGCCAGTGGCCTTTGACACTGGCTTTGACATCCAAAAAGGATGTCAAAGATGAGTGGGCACAGAATTCTGGGGACTCAATTGGTTACTGGCCTCTTTGTGTAAGTAGTTTCACTGATTCTAGCCTCCTGGGTCCTGTCAGTGAGCCACCTAGCTATCTAGCATGTTATAAAGGGGTTTATATACAGATCTGTAAGTTTGTTGACAATGCCCAAGTAGGGTACTGTATCAAATGCTTAAGCCAGATCTAAATAGACAGTATGCATAATTTTCCCCTCATCCATATCCTTAGTGATCTTTTCAAAGAAGTCCACCAGATTCAGTAAGTGTGACCTTCATTTGACAAAGCCAAACTGGGATGAATCCAGAGTCTGGATGTTTCCTATTTCCTTGATGATGATTTCCATGATGATTCTTTCCATGGCTTTGCAAATAAGACTAGTCAGACTAATGGATAGTTTCCAGGATAGATATGTCTTGAAGGTCATCACTTATGAAGGGAATGACTGTTGCAGTCCTCCATTCAAGTGATTTTAAGACTATAATTTGATAATGACTCCAGGGTCTATATGTCTTATTTTAGACTGTTCAGGAGGCATCCTGGGATGTTCTCAGAGCCCATTGAGGTTGTTTTCCAGGCTTTAGTGAACACAGCCAGTACGTGCTCCCTAGTTAAAGTTGGAAGTGTTATGTTTGAGAGTACCTTTTGGGGATGGTTACGGTTGAGAGAAGGATAGAGCTGGAAATGAATTTGTCCATTAACAGGTTCCCTATATCACCAAGTTTGATGAATGTAGCACCATTAACCACTAGTTCAGTATACTGCTGTATGCTGACCTTGAGGCTCCTGACACAGCTGTAGAAGGCCTTGTGGTCACCTTTCACCTGGAAAGTTACCTTAACCTCAAAGTTGGACTTGCTTGACCTAATTAGCCCTCTTAGTTGTCTATTTAGTTTGATGAGAATTTTTATCTTTATGGGAATTACCCTTCGGTATTTTTGCCATATTTTTCCCTTGTGTTATATATCCTGTTTAAATTGGGATGTCATCAGGGTAGTTTGTTTCTGGGGCTAGTTCTGGGCTTACTTCTGGTATGTATAGCAGCCTTTATACAAGCATTGACATGGTTATACAGAGGTTTTGAGACCAGTTCAGCATAGGCTGCTGTGTTCTCGGGGTTTGGAAGGACATTGAATTTTGAAAAATTATCACTTAATAAAAAGTCATTTGACTTGGAATAGTTCCTAAATTTTACTGGATTTAATGATAATACAGAGATTTTGATTTCAAAGAGACAGCTTTATAGAAAGGCCTTAGCGGGGAGGACAAGAGATGGGGGGGTAGCATTTTCCTGTATTTGTGAGCACGACGTCCAGTATGCTGGAGTGTCTAATTGGCATATTCACTATTTGGTTAAGGGTGTTTGTATTTATGAAATCCAAGAACACTGTGTTTATAGATATGAGGCCGTGTAGGATTCCCAGTCCATAGAGGGGTAATTAAAGTCTCCCATTAGAAGGGTATCAGGTTGGATAGTAAGCATCTCTAGTAGGTCCAGGTATGCATTGTGAACTTCTTGCGACATGAAGGGTGACCTATACCTGTGTAGGATTTAGTATGGGATTTTGTCTATGATAATCTGTACGTAGAGGAACTCCAGCACATCATCCTGTCTGGCCACCCTAGAGATATGATTGTTATTGAGGTATACTGAGATACCTCCAGCTTTAGCCCTCGTCTCTGTAATTAGTGGTCTAAAAGTATGGAAGACACTGAAACCTTGCAGTGCTGAGATAAACTCTGGCACTTTAACCCATGTCTCGGTAACTGCAAAGATGTCTATATTCTGGAGTTGGAGGAGAGCTTCAAAGAAGTGTAGTTTTTTCTTTAGGCTCCTGGCATTGAGCAGTAACACCTTGAAGTTCAGTTGAGTTGATTTTTCTATATCAGTAGGTTTGTCAATTTGGCATTGCCTAAAAAAAGGCACTGTGGGGGTGGATAAACTTTTAGCCAGTATTCAAATGCCTAGAGGAGAAAGGTGCAGACCATCCTTGGCAAAGAAACAGGATTTGTTAACTAGTCCTGTAAAGCTGGCAAATATTGGATCCCCTTAGAATGACAACAGAAAGACAGCCAGTTGTTGAAATCAGTCATTTTTGTTCATATTGTGGCATCATCCTCAGTGATGGTAAATTGCTGCTCAGTGCTAGGATCATACCAGCCTGAGATACATAGTCTTAAAGCTCCATAATGTCTCTGTTTATATAGCCCAGGGAGGTATATCTCAGGTCATTTATACCTACATGGATTATGATGGAATCATACAGGTACCTGTGGTGTAATAATTTGAGGGCATGTGTGATTTGATGGATCCTGGCTCCAGATAAGTAAATAAAAGTTATGTTTTCCTTGTTCAGCTTAGTGAGAAGGGGCATCAGTATATCTTACAATGGAGATTCCTTTGATGAGAGTGCTGTGAAGTGTGTTTGTTTGCCTTAGGGGCTTAGTGTTTGGGGCTCCACTGAGAGTGACAGTATCTATGGAGTTAGATGTTTTTTTCTGAGTGCCTTTGGGCTTGCTGATGCATATCTTTGACAATGGGTAATCTAGGCAATCTTTGTTATTTGGGAATATTGCTTTTAAGTTCAACATGTTAGTCTATATATGTGTTGTTTGCTATCTGATGTGGTGTTGTGTGTGTGGTTTTTGACAATCTGATGTTGGTTTGTATGTGAGAGTTTAGCCTTCGGTGTCATTATGTAAGTACACCTCTTGCATACTGTGTCAATTTCTTCAATGATTAAATGGTTTTGGTAACATAAGACAATTGCTACATTGTTGCAAGATGCTCATATCCACTTAGCTGGCCACAGAAAAATTGGGAAATTGTGCATCTATACTGTCCAGTCCTTTGATTGGTGAGCTACAATTGGGTGGTGTATTTGGGTTAGAAGACTATTAAGGATGTTTTGCTGGTGCAGACTAATAATGATGCTTTATTGGGGCAGATTATGTTAAACAGTACTAAATTCTACTAGCTTTAATGTTTATACAATACTGAATTCTTCTAAATCTGTAGGTATTGCCGCTCAATCCCAACTAGCTGCCTTAAGCTTGTTGATGCGGAAAGTATTTGCTCTATATTGCTGCTTTATAGGGCACAGTTTTACGGACCAATCTACAGAGAAAATTTGCTTTCTAGGTGTTGCTGTACAAGACACTGGTAACATACATAAATGAGCAACATTTATAGCAGCACAATAAACCAATAAATGAGTCCTCTGGCCAATAAAATAAGTACACTATCAGTCCTTTTATGTATTTCCAACTCAGACAGATCAAGCAAACACCTCCTGCCACAAGATGAATAAACCCAATCCTCCTGATGCAAAACCACAGTAGAAAAGTCCCACAAGTGCAATATTACCACAAACCTTTTAAACAGTTAGTGGGAAATCCCTCACTGAAGGCGATTTCAAGACAGTCTTACAGTAAGTGAGAGGAAGTGCAATTTTCTTAAAACAAAAAAATACAGTGAAGTGTAGGCATAAAAACAAGAAGCAATAACAATCACTCAAAATAACTTAAATAAGTTATTAATGTACTTGACATTGCCTAGATGATACTGGGTACAAATAAAACACTTATGGAATGCAAGCTAGGCCTCCAAGCCTGGCTGAACTCTCAGAAAATGAGCAGGAAAACAATCTGTAGTAAGAGGTTTACACAAGACCAATATTTGTTTGCTGGGTGGGCACTTACTATCATGGATCTATGATCAACAATGGGTGGGAAAAATATGCAAACAGCTTACACAGCAGACAATAGCAATGAAAGATGGAAGGGAGGGAGGGACTTTGGTCTCCACTCCTTATTGTAATATGATTTCCAGAGACACAGGCTTATAACAAGAGGCAAGCAGGCTAGCTAGAGAGGCATCCGATCAAATAAAGCCAATATTGGTTCTCTTTCAGAAACTTTAGATTAATGTGTTAGTGGGGGGATGCAGCAGACACAGAATGCAACTTTGAGCAGGTAAATGATAAGCAGAATATAAAAGCACTGAAGCTGAAACTGGGGCATAGACAATTCTTTCACTGTTGAACTTCTACTGCAGTTTAAGGCACCAGACTATAGAGAAATTTTCAGTAACACTATTTATGAAAAAATGTAGTAATAAATGACTAAGGCTCTGATCTTGCAGTAGTACACAGTCCTGCCACATCTGTGAATTAATCTACAAGACTGTGGCACAGCAGGGTTAAAAATACAAACCAATAGCTTTTACAAGCTATTCTACTTGTGGAAATAAAAGTGCAGAATACTGTAAAACACAATCTCCCTATGGCTGCAAATCTTTAAATTAAAATACAAGATTAATTAAGTTAACCTTAAACCTTCTGTTTGTTTGTTTATATTCAAAAGTCCTCTTTTTACTGGGTTTAATCTAGAACCCTATATAAATAAAAAAATTATCTGCAAAAATTTTTTTTCAAATACTGTTGTCAACATAATTACACTTGCTAAGCATCCTACCTGTAACCTGGACCGAAACACCAAAGGCAGAGGTGTGTCCATATTCATTAAGGATATCCACACCTCCAGGCTAGTTGCTCAGCATAATGCATCCAAGGTTATCCAAGTGCAACTAACTCTGGGCAAAATTGCAATCCAAATTGTAGCTTGCTACAGATCCCCACCATGCTCCAGGATTCCCACTCCTCTTTTCTTGATGTACTGGAAAATAATAGCTACCAAACACCCTAATAATGGGTGACTTCAACTACCCCACCATTAACTGGGAAAAACTACTCATGTACCAACTCCTTAGCTCAACGCTTTCTGGAAGTCATAAACTCCAATGCCCTGGATCAACTTATCCACACTCCCATTAGGGGCAACAATATCCTAGACCTAGTCATTACCAACATGCATGACCGGTGTTCCACACCTGAAGTCAACTCCTCGTTGGTCCGATCCAACCATAAGCTAATCACCCTTGATATCCACATCCCGCTGCCACTCCCCATTAAGGAAACCATGGTAAAAAATTTCTCCAAAGCCAACTTCATGCTTCTTACGACAGAAGTGGTGAACTGTTGCAAAAGAGAGTAAAATCCCATGAGTGGAGGAGCTCCCTGGTCAGCCTCAGTAAGAAGCTGAGATCCCTTATAAGATCCTCCAAAGCTAGCTATGAAAACAAAATTGCCACTAATTCTAAGGACAACCACAAAGCATTCTATAGCTATGTCAAGAATCTCGATGGCAACACCCAGATCTGCTCTGAGTTACAGCACAATGGCACGAAAATTACAGAACCAACTGATATTGCCAACATCCTGGCAGATAGGTTCAGTGCTAACTTTACCCACCCCCTAAAGGGCCCATATCTATACAGGAAGAATGCAGAGTCCCTGTAATCACAACTATGCAGGTAAAAGCTGCACTCTCTAAAGCCAAAAACACAGCATCCATGGGACCAGACAACATCCCAGGCTGCGTTTTACACAAATTTCAGAATGAACTGGCTCCCCACTTAAGCACCATGTTCAATAATAGCCTCACATCAGGCTTTGTGCCCACTGAGTGGCACACAGCAACAGTTATCCCACTCCACAAAGGGGGAGCCACCACTGATCCCGGGAACTATTGACCTATTAGCCTGACGAGCCTGGTCTGCAAGGCCATGGAACATATCATTATAGAACTCATAAACAAAGACACTGGTAACCACCAATGAACTATCGACCTATTAGCCTGACGAGCCTGGTCTGCAAGGCCACGGAACATATCATTATGGAACTCATAAACAAAGACATTGGTAACCACCAAACTCTGGATCCCACCCAGTTCGGGTTTGTGAAAGGCAGATCATGCCTCCTGAGCCTGATCAATTTCTTTGAGGCAGTCACCAAAGCCTTAGATGAGGGTAAGGTGGTTTACACAGCCTATCTTGACCTCGTTAAGGCTTTCGACACCATCCCCCATTCTGGAATTATAGCTAAACTAGGTATAAATCCCTACGTCACAAGATGGGTTGCCAACTGGATCACTGACAGAACCCACACTGTAAAAGTTGCAGACTCCAGATCTGACCTCAAAGCAGTGACAAGTGGAGTACCACAGGGTTCCGTCCTGGGACCTCTCCTGTTTGGTATCTACTTCTCTGAAGTACAGGCTAACACAGAAGGCCTCTGGCTAATGAAGTTCGCAGATGACTGCAAACTAGGAGCCATAGTCACATCCCCAAATGATGTGGACATCTTACAGAAGGGCCTCGCTGAGACAGATGCCTGGTGTCACAGCCATGGCCTCAAGCTCAGTGCCAAAAAGTGCAGTGTCATCCCCTTTGGTAAAAATTCTGTACCCATGATCTATCACATAGGCAGCAATCTACTTAACACTGAATGTGTGATAAGAGACCTTGGGACACAGGTGGACAGTAGTCTCTCCTTTGATAGTCACATCACCACAGTAGTCAGGAAGTCCTTCTACGTGGCACACCTCATCATAAAAGGGTTCTCATCCAGGAAAAAAGAGGTCATTGTTCCCCTCTACTCGACACTCATTAGACCCATTATAGAGTACAACACCCCTTTTGGAATGTACCTCACAAGACATCTGCAGCAGCTGGAAAGGCCACAGAAGTACCTCACAAAGAGGATTACTGGCCTCAAACAAATGCCCTACACTGACCGCCTCAAAAAACTCCAGCTTTACTCAGTAGCATATCGCCTACTCCGAGGTGATCTCTGCCTAACATATAAAGCTATGTCAAACCCAGAGCTGTTGGACATGCTACACCTAAAGAAATCCCAATCCCTCTGAGCTACCTAGGGACCTAAACCTTGTCACCACAATAAACAGGACTTGCTGGAGGGATAGATTCCTGCCCCAGAGACTTCCCATACTCTGGAACAGGCTACCCATCTATGTCAAGCAAAGTTCTTCATTAGCACTCTTCAAGAAAAATCTTGATGAGTGGATGGGAAATAGAAAATACACCCGGGGGATCACTTCTGTGTCTCTGCTCGACAGTGGCACAGGAAAATAACTTATTTGGGTGGCGTAAGTCAGGGAACCTTGTTAGCTAGGCTTACGTAGGCCCTTGGGCCAATAGCGTAGTACCTACCTATGAACCATCAGTACTGAATTTATCAAATAAGCCTTTCTTTCTGAATGATAATTTATATGTTCTCCAGAAAAGATGTTTGTTTTAATTTATTCTATTGTTTTCCCCCATTGAATTCTACATACATCTTTATTCCCAAATTTTGTACCTAAAAAAGAAATTTCATTCATTGTAAAATATACACCCTGATCTTTACAACATCACATAAACCTTTACTTTTTTCTTTATTTAAAGCCACCCCTTTCATCACTAGGCACTCATTTGTGCAAATTATTACTTATTTTATTCAATTTTTTTGCAATTATTATGCCATCTGTATATTTTAACAGAACTGGAATTATTAATCTTTCAGGTGTTATATACCCCGCCTGCTTCATTTTGTAAATTATTTCAGATATTATCACATTCATGACTAATGAAAAGAGTATACAACTCACCCTGTCTTACACCAGTTTTCATAATGTACCTCTTGGCTTAACCAACCATTTACAAGCATTTTTTACTTTATTATTATATATATGTATATATATAATGACATACATAATTTCCTAACATTAAGATTTCATGTCCAAATGTGTCAAATGCCTTATTTAGGTCTCCCATCATGATTTTTGCTTCTTCTTCTCTGTTCATAATATCATCCACAATTCCTCTAGCATTAATAATTCTTGACAGCCCTTTCCTTAATACGTTATATGCTATCTTCCATAATATTTTCTATTTTAGTTTCAAATCTCTTTTGCATTATTTTCATAAAGCTATTATAATATTATTATTCAGTACTGTCAGTCTACAGTTTTTTTTAATTGTCTTCTATCTTCCTTCTTCAATATGAATATAAGTATTCCACTGTATAATTATTTGCATAAAACCTTCATTTAACCATTTATTCAAATTTTTTTTTTGCCAATCCCTTAAATGTGTATATATTTCCTACCCTATTCCATCTGGTCCTGCAGCCAAATCTATATTTACTTGCCCTAATGTTTGCCTAGCTCGTTTAAAGAAATCTCCCTATCCAACTGTTTATTCTCTTTCTCTGTTAATGTTTTACCTTCCATGTTTTTTCACTACCTTCTTTTTTCTTTAAATATTTTCTTGTACAGATTGTACTGCACTATTTATAATCTTTTTCCAAGTTATTTCTATTTCTGCTTTTGCATTTTTTTATTTCTCTCATTATATTACCATCTTCCTTTAATAATCTGCTGAAGTAGCTCAACACTTCTCTTTTTTCTTGTAAAAATATATTTGTTTATATAACAATTCTTGCATTTTTCTCGATTTCTTTCATATAATTCTTTTTCTTTGTCAAAGTATTTTCTATCATGTTATAAATCTTCCACTGTATCAGTATACGTTCTTTTATATTTTCTTCTCTTCTTTTCTCACATTATATTGCTGCTGTAAAAACATTTGTTTATATTTTCATTACATATAATCCATTCAGACCAATTTTTATAAAATGTTTCCATACTAATACGATATTTCCATAACTGTATTACTAATCACTCTCCTTTTTCATTCCATGGTTTTTCATTTATCCTTTTTTATTCCTTTGTCTATTTTTATATATCTCTTATTTTTCTTTATTTCTAGCCATATTGCAAGATGATCAGAAAATCCTATTTCAACTACCTATTTCTCTCCTATAAGTAAACCTTCTGATATTATAACATAATCTACTTCAGTTCTATACATACCCCTTTTGTAAGTCCATGGATTTTTGTCCCAAAGTTTTAACTTAACCACATCTTATAACTTCCAACATTTTCTTATATATTTTCTTTCTTTTTACGCTTGCCTCTTAAATCACAATTAAAGTTTCCTGTTATTATAATATTCATATTGGTCACTACATAGTCTAAAATCTGTGGAAATAAGCTTTCACTTTCTTTACAATTAGTATAAGCATGTTATAATTTTATATACTTGTGCTTTCCATTTTAAATCTACAATGGTTAATCTTCCCATTTTTTGCTAAAATTACAGCCAATATATTTACTGTGTTTCTATGGAATATAGCTATTCCAGAACACCTCTCATTTCCCAAATTTCAGATTATCTTTCCTCCTCACAGTTTCTCTGTAATCATTTTTCATTAGTTAAAAATCTTGTGTCATCTAATATAATTACATCACATGTATTGCACCACTAAAACATTCCTATTTTTCTTACTATATTTTTAATACTATTTACAGAAAGCACTCAAAAGTTTTCATTTTCCCTTTGATTCATTATTTTATAAGTTCATAGCCAATTACTCAGCTAACTTTCTTAATAGGCCATTCTAAGCCTTACCAATTTCCTTCCCAAAGGTGGGAGTCAAACACCTTAACCATTATACCAAGCCCACTATTTAGCTGGATATATTCTTTTTCATCCATTTCCTTTTCTTTTGTACTTATCCCTTTAAATGTTCTTTTTCTGTGTGTCATCCTTTTACCAATATAATTGTTTTTCCTTTTACTACCTCCCAATTTATGTCTTCCTCATCACTTATTTCAGAACCTTCTTCTATGTCCTGTTTATTATTTTTTTCTCATCTATTTTTTTTTCTTTTCCTACTTCTAAAATTTCTTCTCTTTTCTTTTCCATTACTCTTATTTTCATTTTTGCAACCCATCCATAAATATAAAATTTTGTTACATTTATGACATTTCAATTCATATTTTTGTATCAAGTCCCATTTCCCCACAAATACTGTATTTCTTCGTAAATAAGACCTAACCAGAGAATAAGGCCTAGCATGGTTTTCCAGGGTGGTCATGATATAAGCCCTACCCCAAAATAAGCCCCAGTTAAGATCATCAGCAACACATGACGGATGTGTTGAATTATAAAATAATATTATTGACACCCGTTGACTGAGGTTATCGTACTCTACTCGCCATTTTCGGACCATTTGGACACTGAACTTCTTCTCTTTGCAGAAAGTCGTAAGATTCTTTCCCTGGGAGTCCTCCACGATTCTTACTGTAATCCTAATCATCACTAACACTTGATGGTTGAGATCCTTGGCCCATAAACACTGGCAGGTGTACTTTGATTGGTCAAAGTACAGACAATGCATGTAAAGCATGTGCACTTGATTACGAATGGCTGTGGTTGTGTCTTCTTAACCGTCGCCATTTTGTGTTGCCATTCCGGTCTTGTAAATCTTCAATTAACACCCCCCAGACAAGATGAGTGCAAAAATAAATAGCTATTCCATCGAGTACAAGAAAGGAATCGTGGAGGACTCCCAGGGAAAGAATCTGACAGCTTTCTGCAAAGAGATGTTAGATCTCCGAATGGTCCGAAAATGGCATGCAGCATAGGATAACCTCAGTCAACAGGCCGACAAGGGAAATGCTAAGAAGTGCATGTGTGGATCAGGTCGGCAACCATTATTTCCTGAGCTGGAAGACATCATCTGTGAATGGATTGCTAATAGGAGAGCAAAGGCTTTGGTTGTGCACAGGGCTGATATTCAAGCATTTGCCCTTGCAATGGCAACACAGTTAGAAATATCCCCAGAAGAATTTAAAGCATCACAACACTGGGTAGATGGCTTCCTTCAGTGATATGAACTGTCTCTAAGAAGAATAACAACAGTGTTCAAGCTGGAAGATGCTGAAGTTATTAAATGTGCACTTGCATTCAAGTCCTTTGTTGATGGCATTGACTTTTCTAAATACCAACTCTCCAACATGATTGCTATTAATGATACTGCAGTGTTTATGGGCCAAGGATCTCAAACAACAATTGATATGAGGGGTGCCTCGTCAATCTACATTCCCTCCACTAGTTACGAGAGTAAACGTGTTACCTGTATTTTAGCAATTCATCTAGATGGATGAAGTAAAAAGAAGAAGAAAGATGGAGGAAGTAAGGATAGCTATGAAGAGGATGAAGAATGGAAAGCTGTTGGTCCAGATGACATACCTGTGGAAGCATGGAGGTGTTTAGGTGAAATGGCAGTGGAGTTTTAAAGTAGATTGTTTAATGAAATCTTGGAAAGTGAGAGGATGCCTGAGGAATGGAGAAAAAGTGTTTTGGTACCGATTTTTAAGAATAAGGGTGATGTGCAGAGCTGTAGTAACTACAGAGGAATTAAATTGATCTGTCACAGCATGAAGTTATGGGAAAGAGTAGTGGAAGCTAGGTTAAGAAGGGAGGTGATGATTAGTGATCAGCAATATGATTTCATGCCAGGAAAGAGCACTACAGATGCAATGTTTGCTCTGAGAGTGTTGATAGAGAAGTACAGAGAAGGTCAGAAGGAGTTGCATTGTGTCTTTGTGGACTTGGAGAAAGCATATGACAGGGTGCCTAGAGAGGAGTTGTAATATTGAATGAGGAAGTTGGGAGTGTCAGAGAAGTATGTAAGAGTGGTACAAGATATGTACAAGGGTAGTGTGACAGCGGTGAGGTCTGTGGTGGGAGTGATGGATGCGTTTAAGGTGGAGGTGGGATTACATCGAGGATCAGCTCTGAGCCCTTTCTTATTTGCAATGGTGATGGACAGGTTGACAGACGAGATCAGACAGGAGTCCCCGTGGACTATGATGTTTGCAGATGACATTGTGATCTGTAGTGAGAGTAGGGAACAGGTGGAGGAGACCCTAGAAAGGTGGAGATATGCTCTAGAGAGAAGAGGAATGAAGGTCAGCAGAACTAAGACAGAACATATGTGTGTGAATGAAAGGAGGATAGAGGAATGGTGAGGATGCAGGGAGTAGAGGTGGGGAAGGTGGATGAGTTTAAATACTTGGGATCAACAGTTGAGAGTAATGGTGAGTGTGGAAGAGAGGTGAAGAAGAGAGTACAGGCAGGATGGAGTGGGTGGAGAAGAGTGTCAGAAGTGATTTGTGACAGACGAGTACCAGTAAGAGTGAAAGGGAAGGTCTACAAGAGGGTAGTGAGACCAGCTATGTTATATAGGTTGGAGACAAGTGGCATTGACAAAAAGGCAGGAGTCAGAGCTAGACGTGGCAGAATTAAAGATGTTAAGATTTGCACTGGGTGTGACGAGGGTGGACAGGATTTGGAATAAGTATATTAGAGGGTCAGCCCAGGTTGGAAGGTTTGGAGACAAAACCAGAGAGGCAAGATGACATTGGTTTGGACATGTGCTGAGGAGGGATGCAGAGTATATTGGGAAAAAGATGCTAAGGATGAAGCTGCCAGGTAACAGGAAAAGAGGAAGCCCTAAGATAAGGTTTATGGATGTGGTGAGAGAGGACATGCAGGTGGTTGGTGTGACAGAACAAGATGCAGAGGACAGGAAGAAATGTAAACAGATGATCCACTGTGGCAACCCCTAATGGGAGCAGCCGAAAGAAGAAGATCTAGATGGGAAAAAGAAACACCTCTAATCATTAGTAAGGGCAAGAAAGATGAGATTGAACGTGTTCCAGGCATTTACATTCTTGAAACCGAAAAAGTCTGGTGCACACAAGCAGCTATAAGGAAGTGGGTCGATGTAATGCTGCCACTTGTTTTGTGAGGTGGCGAAAGAAGTCTGCTAGTCTGGGATTCAGCCGGCACTCACCGCACTAAAGACATGAAGAAATTCCTTGCATGGAGAAGAATAGATCAAATAATGATTCCTGCAGGAATGATTGCCTATCTCCAAACTCTTGATATTGTAATAAACAAGCCACTCAAGGACCATTTACGCATGGAACTCAATGACTACATTGAAAATAGAATGGAGAGAAATCAGCATGGAAACTTTGTGAAGCCTAGCCTGCAAGAGGTCGTGACTTGGGTGAAAAATTCATGGGATTAAATCATTGACAGCTGTGTTGCCAATGCACTACAAGCAGGCTACTTGGACAAACAGTGCTCATTTACGGAGAGCTCTGTTGCTAGGCATGACAGATTGGTGCCAATGTTTCTACAGGAAATGGAGTTGCAAGAAATTCAGGCTGGAATTTGGGGGTAGGAGACTTATAACAATGTTCCAGAAGAAGACTTCAACTTTCTGGCTTAAAAATGCGTGTGTTTGCACATTCTTCACATCGTGCAGCACTACGAAGCTACAGTTAAAGTATTCCAGGTGCCAGAAAGTCTGCTCTTCAAATTTTCCCTTAAAAGTAGCTGGTTTTTCAGTAGTAGCACTAAAATCTGAACCCCTGTGACTAGCACTTGCTCTAGAACCTGCTGGAAAGCACTAGGAAGCCTGAAACTGATACAAGCACTCAGCTCTCCTTGTCAATAAGGATAAATTAATCATAGGCACTAAACAGCCTACAATTGCAAAGTACCTTGCAAAGGTAAGGGAAAACAGCTCTTAAACTTTACAAAAAAGCACCTAAACAGGCATGTCCAAGGGTCAGCTTCCGGTGATTTCTCATGTCCACCTGGTGAATCTGGGCATACTGGGGCAATGCGGCAACTGCCTCATGTACACAGTCAATCCTCTCCTCCTACCACCCAACACTACAACCTGTGAGAGATGCACTTACATAGCCAAACTGGAAGCAAAGCTCTCTCTGGTCAAGATTGTGCTAGACAGTCAAGAGGAGAAGGCTAACACCTGCATTACACCTCTAGCAACTCATAGCCCTTCAAAACACACACCATCAACACCCACACATAGCAACACTAAACCCACATATACAGAGGCCCTTAACATTAACCTGCCCAAACAACAAGGACCTCCAAAGCCGAAATGCAAGCAAACACCAGTCACAACCAAAATGACACATAGCTCACAACACCAGTGTGCCACCCAACAATAGCCCCCAAGGCAAAACAATGCACCCAACACTTTAGTCATAGGTGAGTCTATAGTCAGGCACACTGATGTCCCACTCACCAGGCTGAACAAGGAGAAAATTACAGTCAACTGCCTGTCGGGTGCCAGGATCTGCCACATAACGCATGCACTCAAGTCACTCCACAACAAGTACAAATACGACTCTGTCATTGTCCATGCTGGAATGAATGACTTGAGATGTACCTCCCTGGACTACATGAAAAGAGACATGGAAGAGCTCTTGGATCATGTGACCCAGGCAGGTATGACCCTAGCCCTGAGTAGCATCATGCCTTCGCCCAAAATGATACCACAGTATAAGGACAAAATGATTGACTTCAACAATTGGCTAAGCTTCTGGTGTCATTCAAAGGGGATCCAGTATTTGTCTGCCTGGGAAGACATGATCGACAAATCACGATGCTTTGCCAGAGATGGTCTGCACCTGTCACCCCTGGGATTCAGGTTACTGGCTAAAGCTCTTGCCACCCCTATAGTGCCTTTTTTAGGCAAGGTTCAAAGGATAAAACCACCACTGTAACAGATACAAGCATGCAAAATCTGAAGGTAATGCTACTCAATGCTAGAAGTCTAAACCTCAAAATGCACCCTCTTGAGGCACTCCTAAAAATGGAGAACATCAATATCTGTGCAGTGACTGAGACCTGGTTCAAGACTCCCGAGAGCACCCCTGCAATCCCAGGCTACAATTCTTACCACACTTTTCAGCCACAAAACCAAGACCGAAACACTAAAGGTGGAGGAGTGTCCATATTCACCAAGGATATTCACACCTCCAGGCTAGTTGCCCAACACAATGCATCTGAAATTCTCCAGGTGCAACTAACACTAGGTAAGACTGCAATCCAAATTGAAGCTTGCTACAGATTTCCCACCATACCCCAAGATTCTCACTACACCTTCCTAAACATACTGGAAAATATTAAGATACAACCAAACAGCCTAATACTGGGTGATTTCAACTACCCTGGCATTAATTGGGAAAACTACTCGGGTACCAACTCCTTTTCCCAACGGTTCTTGGAATTCATAAATTCCAACGCCCTGGATCAACTAATCCATTGTCCCACCAGGGGCTCCAATATCCTAGACCTAGTCATTACCAACATGGGAGATAGATGCTCCACACCAGTGGTCACCCCCTCATTGGTCAGGTCTGACCATAAGCAAATCATCCCTGACATCCACATCCCACCCCCACCCCTCAGTAAGGAAACCTCCTTAAAAAACTTCTCCAAAGCCAACTTCATGCTACTGAAGTCAGAAGTGACAAACTTCACAACACCCACGCAGACGGGATCTGGAAGTTCAACTGCAGAATCCTACACTAAGGCACTGTATGAGCACATCCACTCGTGCATGAATCGTGCCATCCCAAATAGAACCAAGATGCTCCTCTCCAAAAAAAGGAAGCCAATCTGGTGGTCCCCTGCTATAAAAAAAAACTATACAACAGAAGGAAGAAACTGTTGCAGAAAAGAGGAAAATCCCAGGTTGCAAAACACTCCCTCACCAGCCTCAGTAAGAAGCTGAGATCCCTTATAAAATCCTCAAAAGCTAGTTACAAAAATAAAATTGCCAAAGATTCCAAAGACAACCACAAGGCATTCTATAGTTATGTCAAGAATCTATATGGCAATGCTCAGATCTGCTCTGAGCTACAACAGAATGGCATTAAATATACTGATCTCAAGGATATTGCCAATATCCTGGCAGATCGATTTAGTGCCTTCAACCCCCTCTCACCCCCTAAAAGGCCCATCTCAATACCAAAAGATTGCCAAATTCCGATAATCACGGCCACACAGGTAGAAACCGCACTCTCCAAAGCTAAGAATACAGCATCCATGGGACCAGATGACATCCCAGACTGTGTACTACATGAACTACAAAATGAACTGGCACCCCACCTAAGTGTCATGTTTAATCATAGCCTCACCTCAGGCTTTGTGCCCACTGAGTGGTGCAAAGCTACAGTTATCCCGCTCCACAAGGGAGGATCCGCCTTGGATCCCGGGAACTACTGTCCCATCATTCTGACAAGCCTGATCTGCAAGGGCATGGAACGCATTATCATGGAACTTATAAACAAAGACATTGGCAACCTTCAAACACTGGACCCCACCCAGTTTGGGTTTGTAAAGGGCTGATCTTGTCTCCTGAATCTGATTGACTTCTTTGAATCGGTCTCCAGAGCTGTGGACAAGGGTAAGGCGGTCCACACAGCCTATCTGGACCTCGCCAAGGCCTTCGACACCATCTCCCACTATGAAATCATAGATAAACTTACTAAGCTGGGCATAAATCCCTACGTCACTCGATGGGTTGCCAACTGGCTTACTGACAGAACCCAGACTGTAAAAGTAGCCGACTCCAAATCCAGCTCCAGACAAGTGGAGTACCTCAGGGTTCAGTTCTGGGACCACTCTTGTTTGGCATCTAATTCTGTGAAGTACAGGCCAACACTAAGGGAGTCTGGCTAACAAAGTTTGCAGATGACTGCAAACTGGGAGCCATTATTGAATCCCCAAATGATGTGGATATTCTACAAAAGGGCCTTACAGAAACAGATGCCTGGTGCCAGAGCCATGGGCTCAAGCTTAATGCCAAGAAATGTATAGTTATCCCCTTTGGAAAAAAACATGTACCCATGAACTACCACATAGGTGGCAGGACACTAAACATCGAAAGTGTGATGAGAGACTTAGGGACACAAGTGGACAGTGGTCTCACTTTTGATAACCACATCGCCACAACAGTCAGGAAATCCTTCTATGTGGCACACCTCATCACTAAGGGCTTTTCATCCAGAAAAAGAGGTCATTGTCCCACTGTACTCATCCCTCATTAGACCCATTATAGAGTATAATGCACCATTTGGTATGTACCTCACAAGACATCTGCAACAGCTGGAAAGGCCACAGAAATACCTCACTAAAAGAATCACAGGCCTAAAGCAGATGCCATATGCCGACAGTCTAAAAAAACTCCAGCTATACTCTGTTGCATATCGTCTACTCAGAAGCGATCTCTACTTAACATACAAGGCCATGTCAAACCCTGAGCTGTTGGACATGCTCCACTTAAAGAAATCCCAATCCCTCAGAACCACACGCTCCAGGGATCTAAACCTTATCATCACAATGAACAAAACATGCTGGAAGGATAGGTTCCTGACCCAGAGACTCCCCATACTCTGAAATAGACTGCCCATACATGTCAAGCAGAGCGCCTCATTGGCCCTCTTCAAAAGAAACCTTGATGATTGGATAGGAGATAGGAAATTCAACCTGGGGATCATGTCAGTCACCCTGCTAGACAGGGGCCCAGAGAAGTAAATATTGTGGGAAGAAATTTCCAGGGAATTGTTATGGTTCGGCTTGCATAGGCCTTAGGGACAATAGCCTAGTACCAACCTATGAAGATGACATGACTGTATTTGAATAACTTTTCCATTATCGGGGCAACAGAATGGATTGCTTTTGCTTTCAGTTTAATTCCCCTCCTCCAATACACATGTATTGAGATTTTTCTGCACTTTATGCTAAGCATGAAATATTGCACTGTGAAAGCCAAGGTGTAGATATTCTGAAGTTGAAATGTTTGTTGCACTGTTTATGTAGAATTTTCACACAACTATTATCGCGTTACTTAGAACTGTTGCCCAATAACAGAAAAGTACCAACTAAATGTCGATTTTTGACATGAATAAATGTAGATTTGTGTACATGAATAAATGTAGATTGTTGTACGGGGGGGGGGGGAATAAGGCATCCCCTGATAATAAGCCCTAATGTGTATTTCAGCGGGGGAAAGAGTATAAGACCCAGTCTTGTTTTTGGTGAAATATGGTATAAACATTTCCTTTCTCACAGTTACTTTTCAAATGTCCTTTTCCACAAAAAACATGTTTTGAGTTGTCCTCAGTATTTTACAACACCCACATTCCCTCCCACATTTGTCATGATTGGAATATGTATATCTTTTTCTTTCTATTTTAGTGTAATATTACAAACCAAGTCACCAGTCCGTAAACCCCTTTTGTCATAAACTTTTGCAATGTCCAGTACTTCTTTACATAAAGGTTTCAAATGCCCTTTCAAAGTCTCTGTTTCTATCTCTGTTCAAATTTGTACATGAATCTTCCTTTTAGGTTCATAGGTTCATAGGTTTATACTAGGCTATCTGCCCTAAGGCATTTATAAGCCTAGCCCAAATTTTTGTGGCTTACGCCACCCCTTATATGAAAAAATACTGTGTCCATTAGTTTGTTGTGCCTCTGTCCAGCAGTGACACAGAGATGATTCCCGGGGTAAACCTACGATCTCCCATCCACAGGTCTAGATTTCTCTTGAACAGAGTCAGCGAGGTGCTCTGCCTCACATGGACCGGGATTTTATTCCACAGCATAGGGAGTCTCTGAGTGATAAATCTATCCCTCCAGCACGTCCTATTTATATCCGTGCTAAGGTTTAAGTCGCTTGCTCTAGTGGTTTTGGTGGATTTGGATTTTTGAGGTGGAGCATGTCCATTAATTCCGGGTTGGACATGGCCTTGTATGTCAGGCACATGTCACCTCTGAGCAGACGGTATGTGACTGAATAGAGCTGGAGTTTCTTCAATTTGGCAGCATATGACAGATTTTGGAGTCCCTTTATCCTTTTGGTGAGGAACTTTGGGGTCTCTCCAATTGCTGCAGATGTCTGGTGAGATACATCCCGAATGGGGCATTGTACTCGATCATTGGTCTGATAAGTGAAGAGTACAGGGGAACAATGACCTCACTAGATCTGGATGTGAATCCCTTCATGATCAGGTGGGCAATGTAGAAGGTCTTTCTAACCACTTTAGCAATGTGAGTGTCAAAAGAAAGGCCACTGTCAACCTGGGTCCCCAGGTCCCTGATAACCTCTTCTGTGCTTAGTGGATTGCCACCTATATGGTAGCTTGGGGTTACCTTGTTTTTCCCGAAGGGTATGACTATACATTTTTGGCGTTTAACTTCAGGCCATGGCTCTGGCACCAGCTATCTGTTTCCGTGAGTCCCTTCTGAAGGATATCCGTGTCCGATGCACTTTCCACTATGGCGCCCAATTTGCAGTCGTCTGCAAACTTTGTCAGCCAAAGTCCTCCCATGCTGGCCTGTACTTCTGAGAAGTAGATGCCAAACAATAGGGGGCCAAGGACCGAGCCCTGTGGGACACCACATGTGACCGGCTTGGAGTCTGACACAGCGCCAGCAACTCTAACCCTGTGGGTTCTGTCCTTAAGCCAGTTTGCAACCCATCTTGTGACATATGGGTTTACATTTAAGCTGGTAAGTTTTTCTACAATACCCGAGTGGGGTATTGTGTCGAAAGCCTTTGCAAGGTCAAGGTAGGCTGTATGGACTGCCTTACACTCATGAATGGACTTGGAGACTGATTCGAAGAAGACGACCAAGTTCAAAAGGCATGATCTTCCCTTGACAAAGCCAAACTGGGTCGGGTCCAATGTCTGCAAGTCCCTATATCTTTGTTTATGAGCTCCATTATGATCCTCTCCATAGCTTTGCAGACTAGACTTGTTAAGCTTATGGGGTAATTACCAGGGTCCGTGAGGCGCCGACTTTGTGGAGTGGGACCACAGTTGCCGACGCCACTCCTTGGGCACGTATCCTGTGGTAAGGCTGAGATTAAACAGCTGCCTTATGTGCGGGTTAATTCCTCATTTAGCTCGTGTAGCACACAGCCGGGGACACCATCCGGTCCCATTGATGCTGTGTTTTTAGCTTTAGAGAGAGCAGCTTTCACCTGCGCATTTGAGATGTCCGGGAGGCTACACTCGGCTGGGATAGTTATCTCTCCTTTAGGGGAGAGGGGTGAAGTTTGCACTGAACCTGTCTGCCAGTATGTTGGCAATGTCTGTGGGTTCAGTGATTTTTGTATCATTTTGGACTAATTCTGAGCATATCTGGGAGTTTCCACCCAGGTTCCTAACATAGCTGAAAAAGGCCTTATGATTGTCCTTTGTATCCATGGCAATTTTTCTCTCAAAATTGGCCTTAGTTGATTTTATGAGTGCTCGTATTTTTTTACTAATAATGATCAGGGCTGGCTTCCTTTTATGGATTTTGTTCTATCATGTAATAGCTTTCTCCTCTTATTGTAAAGTTTGTTAATGGCTGGGGTCCACCAGACTGGACGTTTGCCCTTTGTGGAAAGAGTCTTGGTTTTATTTGGGATTGCCTGATCCATGCAGTCCTGGAGGTGTTCATAGAAGGCATTTGTAAGGGCTTCCGCAGCTTGGGTTGTGGTTTCCTCTGGCTCAGGGGCCTTGAAGGATACTACACCAGTCTTGAGTAGTGTGAAGTTTGCTTTAGAGAAGTTCTTCACTATGGTCTTTTTGTTTGGGGGGGGGGGGGGTATGTGGATTTCGAGTGAGATTAGTTTATGATCAGATCTCACCAATGAGGGATATACTTCGTGTGGAGCATTTTGTCCCCATGTTTGTGACAATGAGATCTAGTATATTTTCTCCTCTCGTGGGAACAGTGACTAGCTGTTCCATGGCATTTGAATTTATGAACTCCAGGAACCGTTGGGCTAGAAAGTTAGGGCTTGAGTAATGTTCCCAGTCTATATTCGCGTAGTTGAATTCACCCAATATGATGGTGTTTGGAGATACATTTATACCCTCCAGTGTCTTCAGGAAGGCTGTGTGGGGTTCCTGAGTTTGAGAGGGTGGCCTGTAGCATGCTACAATTTGTAGAGCAGTTTTGCCTATGGTTAGTTGCACCTGGATGGTTTTCGTGCGTTGCCACCAACCTGGAGGTGTGGGTATCCTTTATGAATATGGATACACCCCCTCCTTTTGTGGTGTGGTCCGGGTTTTGGGGCCGGAACGCATGATATGAGGTAAAACCTAATAGTGCCGGGGTGCTCTCAGGAGCCTTGAACCAGGTTTCAGTTACAGCACAGACATCGATGTTCTCCATACTGAGAAGGGCCTCGAGTGCGTGCATTTTGAGATTTAGACTTCTGGCATTGTTGTTAAATGCTGTTATTGTATAAAGATTACTTGGGTTACATACAGTCTTTCTTTTTCACATTCTCCGAGAAAAATTTCCATTAAAAAAAAAAGTCTCCTATATAATGTCACAAAATGTCTCTTTGTTAATAAGAATAAATGCTCTTACCTCATGTGCTTTTACACCAAAATGAGCCACTTTTACACTAAAGGAGCTATTAAATTGTCCCACCCTTCATACTTGTCCATTTATTTGTCTTCTTTCCTTTGAATCCTTACCATGTACTTCCATTTTTCATTTTCTTCTGCCTTCTTCTCTGCTACTCCGCTTTTGCTTTCTTTTACTTTCTCTGCATATGTTTTCTTTTCCATCTCACCACTATTCTTCAGGATTGTCTCTGCATCCTTTTGATTTTCTCCATAATGTTCCCCCCAGGAAATATTTCCTTCATTTTCTGCCTCAGACTGTGCCACCATTTCTTTAAGCAAATCATCCCACAACCCTCCCAGCTGGAGAGTTGTAATTATACATCCATCATTTGCCGACTTGTCTCCATCAAACAGGTGTCTTTAAAACATTTCTTCAGAATCCTGTACTCATTCTCCAGTTTTGATATTTGCCTTTTCCTTCATTTCTTTCGCCACTTCATCATCTCCTTCTCTTGTCATATGTCTCGCTGTTTCTCTGGGCTACCTCTGTACCTGGAATGGAATCAGGAAATGCTCCTCTAAAACAGGTCCCACTCACAACAATGACAAGTAGGGGAAGTCCCTTGATGCTCTGGCCAAACTTCCCCTAGTAGTAGAAGTACCACCTCAGGTCTCCCTTGACAACAGGCCACTGGCCTAGTGGGACTAACCCAGTCACCAAAGGATAAATAAAAAGAATTGGCTTAATTTGTTATGGCCAGAGACATTTAGAATGGCCTGAGATCTCCTAAGTGGTCCTGGAAGAAAAAGGTTAATTCACTCCAGAAGCTAGAGAAGAGTGGATCTATAGTAAGAGATTTAAAAAAACTCTGTTCGGGAGAAATATTATTGACTCTTGGGATGCAATCATTTCCTTCTATGGAAAAGGAGTATTTTGAAGGAAAGCTTTTTCTTAGAACTGAGGAGTGTATTAACCCTGCAAGAAAAGTATAAATCTCTTGTGGAAATTCAGACTCTAAATACAGGAATATCTAATCCAGTGGGGTTACTTGCACAAATAGCAGTATATCACAGTAAGGCCAGTACCTTGTTACAGAACATCAATTCAAATAATATGTAGAAACCTTTCTGCTAACAACTGAAAGGTCACTGTGACTTTGGACGGTCCTAAAATTGAGTGAGCCTGTATTGTCACTCCACTTCTTTTTGGGGAAGCACAGAAGGCTTCCTATGATCTAAGGTTTGTTAATGCTAATAATTACGACAAACTACAAGCAAAACTACTGGCTTATAGTGGTGTGGCACCTGCATTAAGGGCCCAAAGGTTTCATATCTGGGTCTACATCTCAGAGAAGTCACTTCATTCTCATATTTGATCTCATTCATTTAGTCCATATATGGTTGCAACTAGAGGTCAGCAACACCTTGAAGGAAGTGAAAATGGTCATTGACCAGTTTTTGAGAGCCCAGCCTTATACTACAAGACAGTGGATATTACAGGGAAATCCCACCTATCTGGATCAACTCACTGAACCAATAGAAAGATATGTGACAGACACTGATTTGTCACGTAGTCCTGGAACAATGAATGAGAAGGTCACTGAAAAAACAAACAATCAGTAAAAACAAAATGAAAACTCCATCAAAGCTAGAACTTCCAATAAATGACCTCCCAAACCTCTTGTATCAGAGGCACATGGGATATATGCAAATGAACCTTATGAACATCAGGTGTTTCAGCTAATTGGCAATTCTGAATGCCCATGACTTGTTTTGTCATTTTACTGGACAATTTCAGGCCAATAAAGCCAAACCCCACTAGCTGTGGATATGCATATTTCGGCCTTGTTATGACCTCGTCAGCACAGTACAAGTAGAGTGTTTGACTCAGCATTAGAAACACAAGGCTGTTATACCCAACTGATGTCCATTATCATTAGGGTCACTGCAAAAATATCCCAAACAACAAACTAAAACAATGAGTGAGAAGGTCACTGAAAAAACAAACAATCAGTAAAAACAAAATGAAAACTCCAGCAAAGCTAGAACTTCTTTATTAACTGCTGTCTACAACTTCTCTCTTGATAAAAATATGCCTGACCTGTGTATAAGACTAATGGGACTAAAAACATTTTAACTGCTCGTATCTTACTATCCATATCCATATAACAAAGCTTCCATTTTCTCAGTTTTTGTATTATCTTTTTATTCTCTTCCCACATATCCTTAGCTGCCACACCAGAATAATTTTTAATCCATACTCCTAAATACTTCATTTTAATATGTCCCAATAAATATGGATATTGCTGCACCAATGCATACGTGGGTACATAATTTACTGCTATTCCTTTGTTTTAGCTTCATTAAATTTCTATCCCAAAAGATCTGAAACTGTCTCAAAATGTTCCACAACACCTGTCAGGTATTAAATAATATCATCTGGATATAAAGCCAGCTTTTCTTGACTACCATACCAATTACATCCTTAAATTTCTGAGTCCCTTATTTTCCTTGACAGTGGTTCTAAACATAATGCAAATAACAAAGGGGAAAGAGGACCCCCCCCACCTGGTTCCTCTGCTCAAGCAGAAATTATGAGAGGACCACACCCACTTTAATTTTTGCCTTCAATGCCTCATATGTCCTCCTAATCAACTTTACAGTTTTTTTCAGGAAATGCAAATGCATCCACTGCCCTGCTCCTAAAGTCCCAGCTTACTCTGTCAAATGCTTTCCCTGCATCAAGACCCACCAACAACAATGGTTGTTGTTGTGTCTTTTGTCTTTTCCCGGTTAGGGGTCGCCATAGCGGAACTCCGGTCTGCTAATGATTGGCAGTTGATTTTTACGTGCCGAGTTGCCTGCCCTGACGCATAACCTTTAACAAAGGTACGCCCAGTATTTTCTAAAATTATGCTTCTCTCTGAATCATCAGTGTTCTGTTAATGTTGTCATGTTTACCTTCCCTTCACAAAACAACATTTATCCATATCTATCAATTTTGGCATTACTTTTGCCATTCTTTTAGCCATTATAGACATGAACACTTTATAATCATGGTTTAGTATTGAAATGGACTTGTATAAAGCTGGATCTGATGGATCTTTACCCTCTTTAGGTACTACAGCTACCACTGCTTTCTTCCAGGATATTGGTACTTCTCCTCTTAAAATACTATTAAACAAAACCTTCTAGATCCTTATCAGATTTTTCCTCCTAGCTTCCAAACTTCCACATAATATCTATTCCTGGGGACTTTCCTGTAGATTGGTTATACATCACAATTTGTATATCATCTCCTGCTATCCTAACCATTGGTAACTGAGCCTCATCTACCTCTAACTTTGGCATATTTAATTCTTCCATAAACATTTCCATTTGTATCTTTTCTTGATGTCCACATTTCTCTGCTTTATACAGACTTTCATAGAATTTCTGAAATATTTCTAATATCTCTGCATGACCTCTTGTTACCTTCCTTGTTATAGGCTCCTTAAGCTTGACAACAGCTCTTTCTACTTCTTATTTCTCCGAGTCATTGTGCTAAAAGTTTTTGTGCTTTAGTGTTATCAAAAAAAAACTGTTGTTTAACAGCAGTCTTTCTAAACTTATGTATATTATCAAGGCTGTGATGATGTGAGGTATTGCCAGCTATGCCAGGAGAAGTATGGTAGTGGATGTGTAACATATGCCAGCATGGTTAGCTGGAGTTTTGTAAATAATTATGTCATTTGTATATCAAGCTGATTTGTACAGATGCTTGTGATGAAAAATATATTTGTAAAGCTGTTATGCTTAAAATGTACCAACAATGGGTCCTACTGGACAGGAAAGAAATACACCTGTGTGTCAGACTGCAATGAAACTGTTGAAATGAATATACTATAACAGAGGATACTGGAAGAGAAGAGGTTAATCTTAGTCCAGCTAACTTTGAAAAATAGTCAAAAATTAAATTACATGGTTCAGGCCATAAAGATTGTTTCTTACAAGGAGAGACTGGGATTTTAGATGCAGGCCTTTAATGAGAATAACAATAATTGCAACTAGAGACAAAATGTTTGTGAAAACCAGGACTAGGGATCCTACTGCATTATCCTTAGGGGTGAACTAATTGCTACCCTGGAAGGGTGGAAGTTTTAAAATGGTTTTATAGCTTCCAGATGCTACAGCACATCTTAGTGAAGCTCTGTCTGTATGCATGGTAACACACATGTGCTAGATCCTTGTTCATTTGCTAGTAAAGGGGAAAGTGTGGGAACCAGAAGTCAGATGATGAGATGGGTGTGATGTACTTTTGTAATCCAACACTGAAATGACATTTTAATACTAGATGAGTCTCTGTTTTGGAACTGACAAGACCACTCACTCACTTCATCTTGCCTTGCTTTAGTAAGCAACCAGGGGGTAGTAATTTTTTAATCAGTCATGTAAATATAGCGAGATTAGTTAAGTACTCTTTTTCTGTATCTGTATGACTTTATCCATCTGTGTTATTTTTAATATTTAGGGTCATAGGAGTTTACAAAGCTAATTGCCCTGGGGCCCTTACAACCCTAGGCAAGAGTTTAACCCCAAAAAAGAAACCTCAGTCAGCACCTGTCATCCCTGTCACTGAGGGATACAGGTGGAACCCATGGGACAAATCTGTGGTTTCCCATCTACTCATCAATGTTGCGCTTGAATAGGGTCAGCGAGGTGCTCTGTTTGATATGTATGGGAAGTCTATTCCAGAGACAGGGCAGCCTCTGAGAGACAAACCTGTCTCTCCAGCAAGTTTTGTTGATGTCGCATATTAGATTAAGGCCTTTCGAGCTGGGTAATGTGCGAGGAGTTAGACTTACGGATATGGAGCATCTCTAGTTGGGCAGGGTCCAATATTGCCTTGTAAGCAAGACACAGATCACCTCTGAGCAATCTGTATGATACTGAATAGAGTGATAGTGATTTGAGCTTGTCCACATAGGACAGGTGTTGGAGGCGATGGATTCTCTTTGTGAGGTATTTCTGTTGTCTTTCCATTTGGTGCAGGTGCTTGGAGATGTACATACCAAATGGGGCGTTATACACAATTACTGGCCTAATGAGGGAGGAGTACAGAGATGAACCAAGTAAAAGGCTTTTCTGACCACTGCCACTACATGATGGTCGAATGTGAGATTGTTGTCAACCCGAGTACCCAGGTCTCTCACCACAGGTTGTATAGGGGGTTGCCACTGATGTGGTAATCAGTAGGGGCCATGTTTTTGCTGAATTGTATGATAATACTTTTTTTCCTTTTAACTTAAGGCCATGACTTTGGCACCAGGCATTTGTTGCTGTGAGACCCTCTTGCAGAATGCTAACATCGTTTGGGGAGTTAGTGACAGCACCCAACTTAGTCATCTGCATACCTGGTCAGCCAAACACTTTTTGGCATCTATTTCTCAGAGGTCTAGGCAAAGACAAACAGTAGGGGCCCCAGAACAGACCCCCTGAGGAACACCAGTAGTGCCAGGTCTGCTGTTGGAGGTGGAGGTGCTTATTTTGACCTTGTGGGTCCTATCGGTGAGCCAGTTGGCCACCCACCTGATGAGATAGGGATTTACGCCATGTTGTGTTAGCTTTTCAATGATGCCCGAGTGCGAGTTTGTGTCAAAGGCCTTGGCCAAGTCAAGGTAAGCTGTATGTTCTGACTTTCCCCTCATCCAGGGCCTTGGTGACAGTCTCAAAGAAGTCATCCAGGTTCAACAGGCATGATCTGCCCTTGATGACTCTGAACTGGGTGGGGTCAAGTACTTGGAGATTGCCTATGTCCTTGTTTATGAGATCCATAATAATACGCTCCATGGCTTTATAGATCAGACTTATCAAACTAATGGGGCGATAGTTTTCAGGGTCAGTAGTGGCACCACCTTTGTGATAGGGGATGACAATGGTAGTTCTTCACTCTGCTGGAATGAAACCTGTACTTAGGCTGTGGTTGAATAGGGTGCTCAAAGGCGAAGTTAGTTCTTGCTGGAGATGGTGCAGAATACAGCCTAGGATATTATAAGGTGCCATGCAAGCTGTGTTTTTTGCCTTAGATAGGGCCTTTAAAACTTGATCTACAAAGATGTGAGGTGCGGGACAAGTATCGGTGATGTCATATGGGCCTTTGGGGGGGGCCTTTCCTTTGATTGAAACTCTTATGTTTATTGTAAATAGATATTAAATATTTTCATGTACTTTTATTATATATACCAAAACTTTTCATTGTAGCTGGTCTTTTAGAGAATATTTTAATATTTAAGAGCACTAATATTTATTTTGTAACACTGTGGCCACTCCTGAAAGTCTTGCTGCATTGGTCAAACACTACAATTTGTATTAGTATTCATTTTACTCAGTATAATTGGGTACCCTTTTAAGACCCTTAGAGTAGCTGGCTTTGGAGTGTTCTGGTGGCCGTACCTATCTTATACTTTGGGCAGAAGGGGGCATAGCTGGTAAATCTGTGCTAGCCCTTCCCAGGTACGTGTGTGTGAATGTGTGAAAATCAAGTTTCAAAGAATGTGTGTTTCAGTTACTTGGAACAGTGACACACAGCACAAGTTTTACAGAGAAGGTGATGGAGGACTTTGGAACACTCGGCTGAGGACTCAACTCTACAGCTGGGCCAGTGGGGAGTGTTACTGGGGGCCTGGAGAGAGACCAGGAAAACCAGCCCCCCTGACTGTGTGTGTTCTCTGTGTGCTCTTAAGGGAAATTTTGTTTGGTGCAGAGAGCTGCATCTGGAAATACTGTGTATATCTATTTTTGTTCCAAGTAAATGTCCCCACCAGTGTCTGTGGTAAGGATTAATACTCCTTGATTACTGGCAGAGTGTGGGGACATCACAGAGATAATCCCTTATTTTCTGCATAGCCTTCTGCAGTCAATCCTCTCCTTGTTCTGTGAGATTCCCCATGTTTTGCAATACTTAAAAAAACTGTCAATCCCTCTAAATAATTCATCCTTGTTAACCACAGCTCAATTTCTTTTATTTCCACTCTATTTTTAAACTCCACCTTAATTTTATCCCACTCCCTAGCTATATTTTCAGAAATAATTTCTATCCTCTCAAATAGCTGCTGAATAATCTCCACTACCCATTCCTTAAATTCCTCTCTTTTTAACATATAGATTGGAAAGCACCAGCGCCTCATTTTTATTTTGTTACCCTGTGTTTTTATTTTAGTTATTATTGGCATATGATCTGAAAAAGTTATTGTGTGCATTTCAAGACCTTAAATTAAATATACATGTTCCTGTGAAATGTAAATTATGTCTAGCTTAGCCCAGTTTTTATATCTTGGGGAATAAAATGTAAATTTACTCCAGACTCCTATTACTGAATTCACATTTTCCATGCTAAATACTTTCATAAAGTTCTTCAAAAATCTGCCCTTCTTTGTTATACTTTCCCTTCTGGGCCCCCCAGACACATCTGTACTGTTGCAAATCAAATTCCAGTCCTCATCTATAATTAATATTCCTTACTGTAAACTGATTATTTCTCCCAGAATTTTCTTAAGTTCTATTATAGCAATTTTAGGTGGAATATAAAAGCATGCCAATGTAATCCATGTCCCTTGCCAGTAGCCCCATAGCACTACACATCTGCCATTATTATCTTTTTTTATCCTCTTAATATCAGTATTGGAGCTCCTCTTGTAATTAATATAAGTATTCCTGTTTTCCTTTGTCCCGGATATTTCACTGAATAACCATCCTGAAAACCTTTCTTTATCAAATTCACATGTTCAGTTCTTTCCAAATGTGTCTCCTGTAACATAACTATTTGGACTCTACATTTATACTATAATTCACTATTCCTTCTTTTTTGTATTTATCTGTGAGACCACTGGCATTTAAAGACATTGCAGAAAGTATCACTGTATTAAAAAGTTATTATTCCCACTTTTATATATAACACCTTTTTTGTTAAATGTCTAATTCCAGCTTTTTGTTACATGCATACATTGTTTGGCAGGTTGAACTTTTATACAGTTGTTTCTTGTCATATCGATTTGAGTCTATGTCACATCTTACAAAACATTTTGTTTTACTGAAAGGCCTCAAAAAAAAGACCCCACTAAAACCCATTAATTTAATACTAACAGACAAAAATATGTACATCTTCAAATATTGAAGTTTTATCCTCCTAATAGGAACAAATGTCCCAAACTGACAGCCACACTCACAGGGTTGAAGTAACCTAAAAGAAAGGTTATCCATGCTATGACACATGGTGCAGCCTATGCTTCTACTAATTGTTAACTGGTTTTATCTTACCTTCATAGCTCTCCCAGCTGGGAAAACCCCTGCATGCTTTCAGAAAATATTATTTGCTAGCCATTTTCTCTTTTCTTTATTCCCCCAGGCAATAACTCTCCAGCAGACTATAACCAATTTCTCTTTATCAGACTGTCTCCATTGAGACATGAGAACCAGACAGCCAATTTCTCTTTATTAGATTGTTTCCATGCAGACAAGCCTCATAATATTTTTTTTTTATTGACTTGCTGTCTTTTAAAACTTGTTAATAAATCAATGTAATGTCCTTAAACCAGTCATCCCCCCTTGCAAAAATGAGAAAAAACACATTAATTTTTTCTTTTGTCATGCTGTTACACTGCAGTGCCTACATTTCTAAAAACTGAACAAGAAAGAGAGAGAGAGAGAGAAGGGGGAAAGAAAGGGGAAAAAAGAATAGCAGCACCTATTTACAATCCCCATTACACTTAAAAATAACCGAGAAAACTTTACTTTATACCATGCAAAGAAAACCATACACCACAAAAATAGTACTGTTAAGAAAAACATGTATACCACAAGCTCACACACTTGAATAAACAAAGGCATGAATGCTCTGTGATCACTGCAAGGAACAGCACATTTATTTAAAAAGAAGGCAAAAGTGCATTCACATTAAAATTAGACTTCATCAGATCTGATGATGTCTAATAGTTTTAAGGCAAAAGTGCTTATCTATTTTTTAATAAATATGGTGTGTTGTACAGTGATCACAAATCATTTGTGCCTTTGCTATTAAGAAAAAGCATGTTTTCTTTACTTACAGTTAACTGTCTCCCCCCTCTCTTCCCCTACCCAAAGCATTTTTCTGAACATTAATGAGATGAAGTAGGGCATATATGAGTCTCCCACAACAGCAGTAGCATTGTTGCCTCACAGCAAGAGGTTCTCTTGTTCTTTTGTTGGTTGGAGTGCCTTCTGTGGGGAGTCTACATATCCTCCCTGCATTCATGTGGGTTTCCTCCAGGTGTTCTGTTTTCCTCCCACGTTACAAAGACATGCATCTGGAGTGTTTCTCCCCAGGTCGCCACTGAAAATTGGCTTCGTTCCAATCAGACTTTACCAGTAAACAAATGCTAAATAAATAAAATAAGTAAAAAAACAAAAAAGTCCAACAAATTCTGTGAAAAGTCCAATATTTCCAGATTTTCTTGTTCTGTCATATTTCACAAATATAATTATTGTATTGTAATCCCACATTAAGTTACTGGGTTTTTTTTTTACTGTTCATCTCCATTTCCCAAATCCCTCTCTCTGCTTAATTTCCAACATACTCTCGATTCTTCTAGTCAACTCTCATGTCCCCTTCCTTCTCTGCGACATTTTCCATTTAAACAGTGGTAAAGGTTTCACAGGTACAGTCTCTCTGTGGTCTTTATTACCAGAAGAACAAGAAGCAGAATATCCTTCTGTTTTACAGCTCACTTTTTGTTGGACAAACTTTTGTATTTCCTTCTTAGCATGTACTTCATCAAAAAAAATATTTTGACCTTCCAGGGAAGAATACCTTGAAGACAGCTGGATACAGCAGTTTGAAACTCATAACTGCTTCTCAACATTCCCTGAACAGTGGAGTGAATTTACTCCTCTTCTGTCTGGTGTACAATGAGTAATCATTCTCCACAAACACTCTGCTGTGTCCCACTTTTAGTATTTGTCCTTCTGCCAAAGTTTTGTCAGAACTGACTCCTGCTGGTAGGATTGCATTTGCATCTTTACTATTAAAGGTGTAGGTTGCTTTCTCATAGCCAGGTTTGGAGCATACACACAATGTGCCCTTTCAACTAACAACTCTTGCTGTGGAATACCAGTCCAGTTGCTTATGTTTGCTTTCATAAAAGTAATGCAGTCTGTTCCTTCCAACTTCTCTGGTATAGCTGAAAATCTCAGGTTTTCTCTACATATTGTGTCCTCTAATTCTATTATTTTTTTGAAATATCACTTCCTGAGCAGTCTCATGTTCAGCCATCCTTTTCTTAATTTCAGCCTCTGATTTTTTCAGCTTCATCATCTCATCTGAATATCAGTTTAAAGCTTCTTTCATATTTTGCAGCCTTTTGTTGTTTGTGCTGACATACTCCATCAGTGTTTCATTTATTTTAACCAGTTCTTTGTGCAGTTGTCATATATCTTTTTATGGGTTACTGGAAGTCATGTCTGGAAGTTGCATTGCTTTCTGCTGAACAGCTGCAGAACATTCCCCCATCAGTGTTTCTTCCTCACTTTTTGTAGCTGATTTTTTCCAGTTGCTCTTGTATTTCTTTTTTCCTGGCATCTAGGTAATACACTTACTAGCCAGTTATTGAAATTTACCCATAAGCACAAATGTGTACTGGCCTTCTCTGTTGAGTTTCTGTTTTCACACTGGGAGAGCTGGAGTTAAGCTGCTACTCAATGTGCAGCCATCTTAGAAGTCTTGTCTGTTGTCTTACTTACCATTAGACAGCACTTAGAACAAGCTCAGAGAGGAGTAGCTAAAGTGGGGGTAAGAGGCCAGATGCTCCAAGTGCTAGTTGTTAGGGGGTGAAGGCAGAAGATGCGATTGGTCAGTTGTGCAGTATTTGCATTTAGAAATTAATGCAGATGCTGCTTTTGTGGTTAGGGCTGAAACACTTCAGTGCTTTGTGTGTGAACTGTAGTTACAGCAAGCTGCTTGTTTGAGTTGGAGCACATGGTCTGCAATACTTTTTAAAGAGAAAGAGTCTCTCTCTCTCTCTTTTTTTTTTTTTTGTCCTCCAGTATGAGAGGACTTTTTTCTTTTTTTTGGTTCTCACCTTAAAGTAGAAGTGGCAGCAGACTGGGAAACAACACAAGGCCCCAGAATAGTTAGCTACAGTTCTCCAACTTAACTGGCCCAGTAGTATAGTTATAACAGAAATACTAGACTGAGAACATTCCAACCAAGGACAAAAGATTAATCTTAGTTCTTATGGCTGAGAAAGAAATGCATGGCTAGGTGGCAAGGACCATATGAACTTTTTGAGAGAATAAGTATCCATCGAAAAAAAGCATCATTTTTCAGTTGAATTCACCTGGTAAACAAAGGCAAATAGATAAATAAATAAAACAGCTGGGGAGTTGTAAATCTAAGCAAATATCATATTAATATTTTGAAGCCCTGAAAGGGAAAAGAGATTCCTATGACCAAGAACAAAATGGAGGTCAAGAATTCTAAACTTGGAAGTGTTAACAGAGATTCAAAATTCTAAACCTGAAGTGTACATGGGTGAAGCATTGTTAGTCTACCAGAGAAGGAAGTTCCAGCAATTCCTTCAGTGAAATAAAGATGTGTTTTCCGTTTTACCAGGTAGAACTAACCTGGTACAACATGACATTGTTTCAGTCCCTGGGGAGAAAATAACCTTAAGCATTCTAAAATTCAGACAAGTAATACATCTGGAGATAAGTGATAACTTCAGATGACTGAATAATCACACAGTACCTGGAGTAATCAGATGTGCTGGTACCCAAACCTGATAGCAACATATAATTTTTCAGTGATTTTTGCCAGCTAAATAACATTTCAAAATGTCATGTTTATAGTTTCATAGTTTCATAGTATAGTACTAGGCTATCTGCCCTGGGGCATTTGTAAGCCTAGCCATAGTGATGTGGCATTTGCCACCCCATGAAATGGTACAAAAATGTACAGAATAAATTAAGAATACTGTGTCTAGTAGTGACACAATAAAGGTCCCCTTATATAATAGAATTAGTTTACTGTGCCCCTGTCTAGCAGTGACACAGATGTGACCACTGGGGTAAACTTACGATCTCCCATCCACTCATCAAGATTTCTCTTGAAGAGAGTCAGTGAGGGGCTCTGCCCAATACGAACTGGGATCTTGTTCCAAAGCATGGGAAGCCTCTGGGTTATGAATCTATCCCTTCAGCATGTCCTATTCATACTTGAGCCGAGGTTTCAGTCTTTAGCTCTCGTGGTCCTGATGGACTTGGATTTTTTGAGGTGGAGCATGTCCATCAGATCCTGATTGGACATTGCCTTGTACGTCAGGCACAGATCACCTCTGAGCAGGCGGTATGATACTGAATAGAGCTGAAGTTTCTTTAGTCTAGTAGAATAAGACATATGTTGGAGACCCTTGATCCTCTTGGTGAGGTACTTTTGTGGTCTCTCCAGCTGTTGCAAATGTTGGGTGAGGTACATACCAAATGGGGCATTGTACTCAATCATGGGTCTGATGAGGGAGGAATATAGGGGTACAATGACATCCTTGGATCTGGATGTGAATCCCTTCATGATGAGGTGTGCAAGGTAGAATGTTTTTCTAACCACTTTGGCAACGTAGGTATCAAATGAGAGGTCGCTGTCAACTTGGATCCCTAGGTCTCTGATTACTTTTTCAGTACTCAGTAGGTTGTTGTCTATGTGATAATTTGTGGGTACTTTGTTTTTCCCAAAGGGGATGACTATACATTTTTTGGCATTTAGTTTAAGGCCGTGACTCCAGCACCAGTTGTCCGTTTCTGTGAGGCCTTTTTGTAGGATGTGTATGTCTGCTTGTGTATCTACTATGGCACCTAGTTTGCAGTAATCTGCAAACTTTGTCAGCCACAGCCGTCCCGTGTTTGCTTTAACATCCGAGAAATAAATGCCGAACAAGAGGGGTCCCAGGACAGATCCCTGTGGGACACCACTTGTGACTGGCTTTGAGTCTGACATTGCTCCAGCGATTTTAACTTTATGGGTTCTGTCCTTTAGCCAGTTTGCAAACCATCTAGTGACATAAGGGTTTATATTTAAGCTGTTGAGCTTATCTATGATGCCTGAGTGGGGTATTGTGTCGAAGTCCTTAGCCAAGTCTAGGTATGCTGTATGGACTTCTTTGCCCTCGTCAATGGCTCTAGTGACTGTTTCGAAAAAGTCAACCAGGTTTAAAAGGCAGGATCTGCCCTTTACAAAGCCGAACTGGGTGGGGTCAAGTGTCTGTAGGTCCCCTATGTCTCTGTTTATGAGTTCCATGATGATTCTTTCCATAGCTTTGCAGACCAGGCTGGTTAAGCTTATGGGGCGGTAGTTTCCAGGGTCTGTAGAGGCACCCCCCTTGTGCAGTGGGACCACTGTTGCTGTACGCCAGTGTTCAGGTACATATCCCGAAGTAAGGCTAAGGTTAAATAGCATTTTTATGTGTGGGTCTAGCTCCTCTTGGTGTTCACGTAACACGCAACCCGGGATACCATCAGGTCCCATTGATGCTGTGTTTTTTGCTTTGTTTAGGGCGGTTCTCACTTGGACATCTGAGATGACAGGGAGATTACATTCAGCTGGGATAAGTATTTCTTCTTTTGGGGGTGAAGGAGGGGAGAAATTTGCACTGAACCTGTCAGCCAGAATGTTGGCAATATCTGTGGGTTCAGTGTATTTTTTATTGTTGTGAACCAACTCTGAGTATATCTGAGGGTTTCTGCCCAGGTTTATAACATACCTGAAGAAGGCTTTGTGGTTATCTTTAGTGTCCTTAACGATTTTTCTCTCAAAGTTGGCCTTGGATGTTTTTATGAGAGAACGTAGTTTTTTGCTAATGTTGATCAGAGATGTCTTCCCTTCATGGGATTTTGCTCTGACGTGCAGTAGCTTCCTTCTTTTGTTATACAATTTGTTTATGGCTGAGGTCCACCAGACAGGACGCTTACCTTTGGTGGAGAGGGACTTGGATTTGTTTGGGATTGCATGATCCATGCATTCTTGGAGATGTCCATAGAAAGCATTTGTAAAGGATTCGGCATTGTGGGATGTGGTATCCACTGGCACAGTGGGCTTAAAGGATACCATCTCAGTCTTAAGAAGAGTGAAGTCTGCTTTTGAGAAGTTTTTCACTGTGGTCTTTTGTGCTGGGGGTGGAGGTGGGATATGTATATCCAGGGTGATTAGTTTGTGGTCAGATCTCACTAGTGAGGGGTATACTTCCGGTGTGGAGCATTTTGTCCCCATGTTTGTGATGATCAGGTCTAGTATATTATCTCCCCTAGTGGGAGAGGTGACTAACTGTTCCAGTGCATTTGAATTTATGAATTCCAGGAACCTTTGGGCTAGGGTATTAGGGCTAGAATAATGTATGTTTGGGTAGTTGAAGTCTCCCAGTATGATGGTATTTTGTGATACATTCATATCCTCCAGTGTCTTCAGGAAGGCTGAGTGGAGTTCTTGAGATTGGGAGGGTGGTCTGTAACATGCTACCAGTTGTATATCAGTTTTGCCTATGGTTAGTTGCACCTGTATGGTCTCTGATGCTTCATGTGTTGCTACTAACCTGGAGGTGTGGGTGTCCTTGATGAATATGGACACTCCCCCTCCCTTTGTGGTTCAGCCTGGGTTTTTGGGCCGAAAAGCATGATACGAGGTATAGCCTGGTAATGCTGGGGTGCTCTCAGGAGCCTTGAACCAGGTTTCAGTTACTGCACAGATGTCGATGTTCTCCATGCTGAGGAGTGCATCAAGTGCCTGCATCTTGAGATTTAGACTTCTGGCGTTGAGCAGCATTACCCTTATTTTTTTTTCATTATTGTTTTCTAAGGACGTGGGTTTGTCTTTTGAGCCTTGCTTAAAAAAGGCACTATGGGGGTGGCAAGAGCCTTAGCCAATATCCGGAAGCCCAGTGGTGACAGGTGTAAGCCATCCCTTGCGAAGCAGCGTGGCTTGTCCAACATGTCATCCCAGGCAGACAGACATTGGATCCCCTTAGAATGACACCAGTACTTGAGCCAGTTGTTAAAGCTGATCATCTTGTCTTCGTATTGTGGTATCATTCTTGGTGGGGGCAAGATGCTGCTCAGGGTCAGGGTCAGGGTCATACCGGCCTGGGCTACATAATCGGAGAGCTCCTCTATGTCTCTTTTCATGTAGTCCAGGGAGGTACATCTCAGGTCATTCACACCAGCATGGACAATGACGGAGTCATATTTGTACTTGCTTTGGAGTGACTTGAGTGCGTGTGTTATGTGGCGGATCCTAGCTCCCGATAGACAGCTCACAGTCACCTTCTCCTTGTTCAGCCTGGTCAGCGGGACATCAGTGTGCCTGACTATAGGGTCACCTATTACTAGTGTATCAGGCAAGGTGTTTGGCCTTAAGGGCTGTGATGGTTGACACACTGATTTACTGAAGTATGTGTTGCCTGTGTTTTGTTTTGAGGTGGTGGATTTTTGGGTGTCTGCTTTGGGTGCCTCTGTTGTTTTGGTAAGTTTTTTATTAGAGCCTCCGAGTATGTCTTTGTGTTTTTATGTGTTTGGTTTGCAGTTGTGGTAGGTCTATGTGGGACTGGGATTGTTGTGTGTGTGGTTGCCATCTCCTCCTGTCTGGTCATGCCAGCCCTGAGTTGAGAGAGTTCAGCCTCCAGTTTGGCTATATAGTTGCATCACTCACATGTATTTGTGTTTGTTGGGAGGAGGAGAGGGTTGTCTGTGTACATGAGACAATTGTAGCATTGTCTCAAGATATCCAGATTGATCAGCTGAACTGGAGACGACGCCAGTAATCTACCACTCAACATGCTAGAACTGTATAAGGGAGTGCTGTACCTTTAAGGGAAGTGGATATTCACAGGGGTGGTAAGTAGATGTAGTGCTTTACTTAGTGCGAGAGTGCTTACTTAGTAGAGAAGTACTGAGAACAAGTGCTAGGCTTATAATATAGTAAGTAGTCTGGTTATACTAAGAGTAGAGCTTCCTTAAGGGAAAATTTGAAGAGCAGACTTGGCGGAGCCAGAAAAAGTTTAACCTTGTTTAACTGGCACTGCGCTATGCGCACAACCGCGCAAAGCCGTGCAAACGCGGATTTTAAACAGTGAACTACAAAAGAGCTAGAAATGGTCCAAAACAACCAATTACTACAGCTTCTTGTGCCGAGGTCACTTCGTACAGGGACAGGTAGGCTGCTCAAGGCTCCCCACTCTCACTGGTGAGCAAAGAAACTTCCTTCTATCCAAGTAAGGTAATGGACAACACAGGAACTACACCACAGCCCAGAATACAGCAATGCCTGTAAACTGGTCTAAACTAGTCGAGGAAGGCGGGAAAACAAGGATTATTTTTTTGGTAGAAACACACAGAAAATGCAGGAACAGTGATAAATTAGTTACACAGGCTAGCACACTTTAGTGGGCAGCCTCCACAGTTAAATTAAACAAACGTTCGATCAAATTCAACTAAAATGTAACTTTAAGTGCAGATTTTAAAATAATGCAGCAAACAGTTAAAAAACAGTTCAAGCTAGTTCAGGGTAAGCTACAGAAGCTAATTCAAGTGAAAAAAAGCAAAGATACTTAAATGCAGAAAGTGGTCGCTTTTCTGAGTTCCCTGCTGCTAGGACCACTCTGCAGACCCACGAGGAGCTTGTCTGAGTATGTTGTTATCCGGTGTCAAGGGTAGATGAATTGGTGGAAAGGTTTGGGAAAGCTTAGCATTTAACTACATTGATTCATTTTATTGATTTTACATTTGTTGATTGTGATGGTCTGACTGGGCAGTTGAACCCTTTTTAGTCGAGGCCTGAGAAGAAAAACTCCATATGAATAATAACTGAGATGACAAACATCACGACAGTCAACATAGTAATAAGTTTAAACAAGGTACATTCATAACATATACTATATGTGTTTCTTTCCATGTTACAGATTTAAAGGGGGTTCAGTATTATTAGTAATTACTTAAGAAGAGAGTTGTGTCATGTTCATCCAGGGAATTAGCAGTGGTAGACCCAGGATTTTGTTAGACGCTGTCTAAGCTCTAATTTAAAAGTTTGGGATTTCTTGATCTCTTGGGGGGATTAAATTCCAAGTTTGGAGACATAGCTGTAGTTGAGTGCTTTACCTGCTATGTTTTGAGACATGCTAATGGTGAGTAAAGATTTATCTTGTTAAAGTAGATTTTTACTTGGTTGCAGTGTTGCGTATAATCTGAAAGGGCTGGACATTTTTATGGGTAATGCATCAGGTTATATAACACTAAAGGTTAAGATTGGTAGGGGTAATTTGATAGCTCTATCCAATTTAATAGCTTGAGGGATTGACAGTGGGGGGGAATTGATAATGAGGGGAATTAGCAGCAAACTCAAGCAATTCTGTTGCAGCGCTGCTCAAGTTTAGATCTCTGAAGACTGTTATAATTTTGAAGCTCTGAGAGGTGTAGAGAAAATTGAGTAGTAGGTAGTTTTTTTTAAGAGTCTCTCAGCTTTGTCAGTGAAATAATGTTTCACCCTATACAGAAGGCTGAGTTTTTGGTGATGTTAGAAAAACAGAAAAAGATAATTCTAGATTTCCTTGATGCTGCAGCCTGGGGAAAAACAGCCTTTTCTACCCCCATATGGCCTTTTCCACAATACAAGATAATATTATCTGATTTCCATGCGGCACCAGTCGCATTTCATTGACATATGAATAATATTCTGAGACCCCAAAGCAGCTACGTGGCGACATATTTGGATAAACTACTCATCTTTAGTGATGACTCAGACATCCATTTGTCTAAGATGCAAATGGTCTTAGATGTCTAATGGCGGACAAACTAACACCTAAAAATGTAAGATAAGAATGCCTGAAGGCAAATATTTTAAATTCATCGAGAGGGGAGTTGTACAACCACAGGTGCAAAAAGTGGAAGCAGTGTAAAAAAGAGGCCCAAACCAGTTTCAAAGAAGCAAGTTACAGCTTTTAACATTTATTTACTGGGAAGGCATGACTGGGACACAGCCCATTTTCAGAAGAGACCCTGGGAAAAACACTCCAGACGCATGTCTTTAGAATATGGGAGAAAACTGGAGCACCCAGAGGAAACCCGTGTGAATGCAGGGAAGACATGCAGCCAAGAATTGAACTGGAGAGCCTCTTGCTGTGAGGTGACAACCCCATCCATTGCACCACCCAAGAACTACCAACTTACTACTGCAGGTTTATATCTAATTTTGCAGAGGTAGCTTACTAATCAAATTAGATTATATTGAAAAAGAACTGTGCAATCTGGATCCAAACAAAGCGCAGAGAGGAGACGGAATAAGTAACAATGACCTGTGAACACTTTAGCAAGAACTTACACTGCCATTTCATCTATTATTCACTAGGTCATATAAATATGGGGTGATTCCTCAAGATTGGAGACATGCACTTATTAGACCTGTCTTTCAGGGAAAGGAGAGTAGGACAAACCCAGAATCATATAGACCCTTAAGTCTACTTTCATGTTGTGGAAAAATAATGGAGAAGGCAATGCTGTATAAGTTATTGTCAGAACTGGATAGGTTGGGACTTGAAACCATATATCAGCATGCATGTGTTGAAAATAGATCTATTACCACCTGTAACATGATGTTTTATAACAATATAATAACAGCTATGAATGAAAAATTGTGTTGTGATGTGACTTATATAGATTTAACTTCAGCATTTGACATGGGTCATACACAAAACACTGATCAATAAATTAGTACAACTAGGTATTGATGTACTGTTGGTAAGATGGATAGCTGCATGGCTTACAAATAGGACATGGCAAGTATCACACACCAACTGTACATGTGAAATCCTTGGTTACAGTCAAGGTGTCCCACAGGGCTCTGTACTAGGCCCTTACTTGTTTAGATTGTATCTTTCAGACTTTACTTTTTCACCTGAGGTGTTCTACAGTCTATATACGGATGACCTGAAATTGGATAAACTGATTAAAAGTATTGCAGATAAGGCATGTCTGCAAAATAATTTGACTAAATTGACCATTTGGGCACAGGAGAATAATATGCTGATAAATACATCAAAGACTAAGCATATGAGATTTGGGAGACATAAACTGATAGGTGAATATTTAATAAAGCCCACAGTGATTGAAATTGTAGACTCGTTTAAGGACCTGGGTATATGGGTAGATTCAGCTAGGAGTTTTTTCTAATCATATCAACCAATTGGCTAATGATAGTTATAGAACTATAGGTTGTATAAAAAGATTTATAAAGTCTAGGAAATCAAACATAATGAAGTCGTTGTTTGTTAGATACATTAGACCCAAAGTTAAGTATGGAATAACAATATGGAAAGCCTATAGGAAAACAAGCATGAATAAACTGGAAAGAGTACAGCGGAAATATACTACGGGCATCCATGGATGTGAAAATCTAAGTTATTATGAAAGACTAAAATATCTCAACTTGTAGTGTCTCTTATAGATATTTAAGAGGAGATCTTATTCAGGTATATAGGGCATTTAGGGACAACTACCTCTGGGAATGTTTGGGTTATCAAAAAGTACTAGAGAATCGTCAGATAACCTATGCAGAAGATTCTGTAAGAATGAGAAGTGTACTAATTGGTTCTCTGACAGAGTAGCTGATGCTTGGAACAGACTACTAAATTACATTAAAGCAAGTACTAGTTTAGATATTTTTAAGAACAACCTGGACATTTACTATGGAAACAAGTGTTTTGGCATATTGGCAAGCTAGAAGGGCTTTAAAGACCGTGCTTGAAACATTTGTATAGTATGCATGTATGTATGTAGTAAAACTACAGCTCCTACATAGTAACAAGAAACACAACAAATTAACACATGCCATATGGGAGTGAACCCCATTCCCTGTAAAGTGTTGAAACATACTCCCTGAAATTAACGATGTTTGTTCACATAACCCAAATGAATGTATACCCGAAGTGTATATAAAGTCAATAACAGTGCACAGTTGACTAGTGGCTTTCGACAGGCAAGTCTTCAGGAAGAAGGCCAGTGAAAATTAAGACAAGACCCATTTTTATTAGGTTTTAAAGTAAGAACCACAGAACCTTGGTTTCATTATATTTTTTTTTAGTGTGTCCATACATATACAAAATGAAAACGGATTTTAAGTATCAAACACTCAATAAAATTACTGCATTTTAGGAGTAGATATAAAAATAATATAAAAAGAAATACAGGATCTGAAGTAGGGACTTCATTTGTCAGCAACCTTTGAGTCTTGGATCCGACTTCAGATCCGAGCTGGCAACTTATTTTACAGCTTATGGATCCGAGCTCCTCCCCTTACCCATAATCCCCTGCCAACCCTGATTGACCTCAGATCTAGTTTGCCGCTCGTAGAAGAGACAGCTGGATTTTAGAGCTCCTGGCGACTTACCAGATAAGTCTTCAAAAACTTGTCAAAGTAAAAAATGTTTTGATTTAATTGAACAGTGTGTGTGGTTTAGGCTCCCTTTTCATTCATTTTATTAATTTTTAGTGTAATCCTTCCCCTCGCTGGTTCATAGAGTGTGTGTGTGTGTTGCTTGTGTTTTTTTGGGGCCTGGTGTGTTTGTGTAGTTTACTTTATTTTTTTCTAATGTCGGAGGACCCAAAACCCATTTTTTCTAAGTGCACACTCGGTGTGTTCAGTGCCTTGGGGTTGAACACCTGTCCCCTGGGTGTTCCATTTGCACAGCGTTCAACCCCAGGGCACTGAAAGAGCGGAGGTCGAAGCTGGTTTTGGTGGGACTTTTGCCCCCGGATCCGGCTTCGGCCTCCGGTACTCCCGTGGCTCCTCCTCAGTCCTCGGTGGTAGCCACTCCTGCCCCCCCCTCTCCCGGCCGGGACTCAAACTCCCACTAAGACGCCGGAGGAAAGGGAGGCCAGGAGGGAGAAGCACCACAAGCGGCGGGCCGAGGCCTCCGCTTCAGCCCCCCCCAGCTAAGTGGGCTTCTCCCTCCACGGCTTCCAGGTCCCCTCCTCTTTGGATCCGATCCCCTTGCTTTTCCCTGGGACCCGAGGAGGAGGAGACCCGATCTCCGTCGAGGTCATCAAGGCAGCATTCCCGGCCCGCCTCGGTGGCCTCGTCGAGATCTACTTATAGTCTTTCTGATGCAGACTTGGACCGGATGATGAGAAGGTTCATCCAGGCCCAGCTGCAGATGGGAGTGCTCTTGCCTCCCCCCCCCTTTGCGGGGGAGCTCGACACCTTTTTCTGCCCCGATAGCTCCTTCTCCGACCCGCTTCCCGGGTTCGGAGTGCTCGGAGCCGGGCTGCGTTGGAGCCGGGGGTGGGTCGGCGCCGACAGTACTGGGCACTTCAGATCCGACCCTGCCCTCGAGTCTGTCAGGTCCTTCATCAGATCCGACCACTCGGAGCCATGGGCCGAGCTTCTGATCCAAGGGATTCAGTGTGCCTTCGGCTCCGTCCAGGTCGGAGCACACGGGTCCGGTTCTGATCCCTTCATCGGATCTGAGTGGGAGTCGGCTTTCAGACCCCAGGGAGAGCGGCTCCCCCTCGGCCTTTGATGCAGTGGAGAGGGCTTTGTTGAGAGCATCCGGAACCCCGGTCCTTGCATCGGCTCCACCCTGCACTCCCTCTCTGCTGGGTCAGGCTTCCATCACCCGGCCACAGGGACAGCCTGCTTCGATGTCCCAGATTGTTCCACTGGAACAGGATATTGCTGGTGAGACCTCCTCGGACAGTCCCCCCGAGGAAGTGCCTTGCAAGCATAAGTGTAAGAGGAGACACGTGGACTCCCCCGAGTCCTTAACAGAGGACACGGACTTGGATGAAGCAGAAGGCTCCCCGAGGATGTCTCCTTTGGAGACATCATGGAAATGCTCAGGATCGGGGGGGGGGGAGGTCTGCCCCCAAGGCTTCCTCTGATGAGTCCGTGTTCCTGGAGGCATTCGAAGCAGGTCCGTCTACCTCTTGGGTGTCCCCTCCGGCCGACCCTCTGGTTGACCCTATCACCACCAGGGCGTGGAAGGAGCCAGACACTGTGGAGCCAGTTCCCAAATGCCCGGATAGAATTTTGAGTCCCCCTGCAGACCGGTCCCATTGGAGCAAGGGTCCCCCTGTAGATGCCATGTTGATGGCGGCAGCCACCAAGAGGGAATTAGCTCAGTTGAGCCTCTCGGTTCATCCACCGAGCAAGGAGTCCCGCTCGATGGATCACCTCGGGAAGCGGGTATTTAGTTCAGCGACCTTCTCAGTAAGGTCCCTGAACTACATGGCACATGTCATCAGGATGCAGCGAGATCTTATCAAAGAATATGCTGCTTCACCCCCAGAGTCCATGTCGGCGGAGGACAAGCAGTTGTACTCCACTTGTATGGCCACTCCAAGATCTGTTTCAAATACCTCTATGCAGCTTTTGTCCCATGCCACAGAGGGAGCCGCTAGAGCCAGTGGAGCGGGTCTAGTCATGAGACGTCAGGCCTGGCTCCGAAATTGTGACTTCGCGGAGCCCTTTAAGGCGTCCTTTGCGAATGCCCCCTTTGATGGTTCTGCCTTGTTTGGCAAAACCGTTCGCGAGACACTTGTCCAGAGCGAAAAGGACGGGAAGATGTTGTCTGCCATCGGAGTCTGCTTCTCTGCTCCCCAGAGGTCCTTCTCCAAGAACTAAAAGGGATAGAAGAAGATGTGGTTCCGGAAATCACAACATTCCCATCCTGCTCCGGACAACCAGTCCCTCCGTGGCAGAGGAGGACAGGGAGGATGCCGCCCTAGAGGCAGAGGGGCCCAGAGAAACCTTCTCTGATCAGCCCACGCAGTAGCCCTGAGGGGTTGCCCGACTTCTCCACTCTGTAGGCAGTCGGGGGCACTTCTCGAAGCACCTGGAGGCTTGGGAGTCCATTACATCAGATCGCTGGGTGCTTTGTATTATATCCAGAGGTTACAAAATTCCACAGCAACATATCCCCAGACTCAAAAACCTCCCCGATGTACCACCCGATCAGAGGGAGGCAGCAGCTGCAGAGATTCAGCAGCTGCTAAAAAAAAGAGCCATACAGCCCGTCCCCCCAGATCAGAATGGATCAGGGTTTTACTCCAGGTTCTTTCTGGTGCCAAAAAAGATGGGGGACTTGAGACCGATTCTCGACCTTTCACTCTTGAACCTGTCAGTAACCAAAGAAAAATTCCGGATGGTCACCCTTCAATCCATTCTCCCCCTCTTGCGGGAGAGCGACTGGATGTGCTCAATAGACCTCAAGGATGCGTACTACCACATTTTAATGGACAGACGATCCAGGAGGTTTCTCCGCTTCCGGCTGGCAGCCAGTCACTATCAGTTCAGGGTCCTTCCCTTTGGTCTCACCATTGCCCCCAGGGTGTTCACCAAAGTGTTAGAAGTGATAGCGGCCCACCTGAGACTCCAGGGAATGCAGGTCTTCCCATACCTGGACGACTGGCTCCTGTCCGCCCCAACAAGGCATCTACTCTGCACAGCCAGAAATTACTTTCTCCGGCTAGCTCCCCAACTAGGCATTATGATAAACATGGACAAATCCTCCCTTGCTCCGACACAAGTGATAGATTTCATAGGGGCCAAACTAGATACGAGAAGTCTGCGAGCGTTCCTCACTTCGGAGCGACTTCAAAACCTGAGGCTTCATGTGTGGGCCCATCCTCCAATCAAAAGCCCCACCGGCGGAATTGGTCCTGAGGGCGCTAGGCTCCATGGCAGCAGCAATAACTCTTCTTTCATGCGCTCATCTGAATATGAGGGTGCTACAGTGGACCCTTTTAGTCCAATGGTCCTTTCAGTTTCTCCCCTTCAGTCACCCTATCTCACTCAGCAGGGCTTGCAGGAGGGCCCTCTTATGGTGGCTCCAGTCCCCGGACCTCCATATGGGACGACCCTTCTGCACGCCACCTCCCCTCGCCATGGTGACCACGGACGCCTCTCGCCTTGGGTGGGGGGGGCATTGCTCAGGCAGAACGGTCCAAGGCACGTGGAACGACACAGAGACCTCCTTGCATATCAACGTTCTGGAGATGAGGGCGATGCTGTTGGCATTGCAAGCACTTCAGAACCTTCTCCCTGTAGGAACTATTGCGATACAGACAGACAACATGTCAGTCGTCTGATACATCAACAAACAGGGGGGAACCAGGTCCTACCCTCTCTGTCGAGAGGCCATGAGGGTGTGGGAATGGGCGATCTCCACCAACCGCTTCCTTATCGCAACGCACATTCCGGGACGGTCCAACATTCTGGCGGACAAGTTCAGATGCACTATTCTTTCCCTTTACGAGTGGTCTCTCAATTCTCAGGTAGTGAAGCAGATTTTTGCCGAATGGGGGCAACCCTGCTGCGATCTTTTTGCCACTCCCTCAAACACGAAATGCTCCAGCTTCTTCGCTCTGATTCCCCCCCTCGGGGAAACCCCGAGAGACGCTCTAGTGCATGCTTGGCCTCCCGGTCTACTTTATGCCTATCCTCCTCTACTCCTGATGCTAAAACTTATATAGAAAGCCTCTCGGTCGGGAAGCAGAATGATCCTTATTGCCCCATTCTGGCCTCGTCAAACTTGGTTCCCTTACCTGTGGTCTCATCTGGTGAATCCTCCCTGGATTCTGGATCCCATTCCGGATCTAATATCCCATCCCTTAGGTCTACCAACCCCGAATCTGGACAACCTGAAACTGACAGCTTGGCTGCTCCAGTTCCACTCTTAGTCAGGACTCCCGGCATCTCTTCACCAGTTAAAGCCATCTTGGTGGCAGCACATAAACCCTCCACTAGAAAAGTCTATCACAGTAAATGGAAGCATTTTTCCATCTGGGTGGAACACCATAACATAGATCCCTTCACGGCTTTGTTGCCATCTGTCTTGGATTTCCTCACCGGACTTTTTCAACGGGGAGCTAGCTGCTCTACGGTCAAGGTTCAATTGGCAGCCATTTCTCATTACCATGTGGGACACGAGACAGGTCCCTTGATGACTGTGAAATTATGTAAAACCTTCCTCAAGGGTACTTTCCTGCTCAGGCCTCCTGTCAAGGAAGCTGTACCTCCTTGGGATCTGTCACTAGTCCTTCAAGCTTTGACTGCCCCCCCCTTTGAACCAGCTGCTTCGGCCGAACTTAAATACCTTTCCTGGAAAACGGCGCTCCTTGTCGCCATCACTTCAGCGAAAAGAGTTTCCGAACTTCAGGCCCATTGTGCGAAACCTGCCTACTTGATTTTTCATCAGGATAGAGTGTACCTCAGGACCAGTCCCTCCTTTCTTCCTAAGGTGGCCTCAGAAACCAATATCAATCAGTCCATCAACCTGCCAGTTTTCTTCCAAGTACCAGAATAAAGGAGAATACAAGCTGCATTCCTTAGACATGCACAGACAACTGTGCTTCTACATTCATAGGACTGCTGGTCACAGACAATCCGATCAGTTGTTCATTTCCTTTGCCAAATTCAATTTGGGTAAAGCTATTTCTAAGGTCACCTTATCAAGCTGGATTTCACAGTGTATTCTTCTGGCCTATGAAACTTCGGGGAGGCCCGCACCTCAGGGAGTACGGGCTTATTCTACTCGCTCCATATCTACTTCTGCTGCCTTTAGATCTAGAGTATCTTTGGATGATATTTGCTCTGCAGCCACTTGGGCCTCATCTCATACCTTTATCAAACATTATAAGCTGGATGTTATTTCCAGAGGGAGAGCATCCTTTGGCTCCGCAGTGCTCCGGAACATCCTTCCATGATGGCCGCCCAAGATTCAGGTAGCTGGGGACTCTGTCCCAAAGGTTGCTGACAAATGAAGTCCCTACTTCAGATTAAGAAGTTATGTACTCACCATAACGTTCCATCTGAGTAGGTGACTTCATTTGTCTGCAACCATCCCCCACTCCTTCCCCCTGGCCTTCAGAAGTTAATTCTTGAATGTCCTTTCTTGGTCCCTTTCAGGACACTTTTGGTCTGAATTTTGGTATAAGGGCAAACTTGATCTGAAGTCAATCAGGGTTGGCAGGGGATTTTGGGTAAGGGGAGGAGCTAGGATCCATAAGCTGTAAAATAAGTTGCCGGCTCTGATCCGATGTCGGATCCAAGACCCAAAGGTTGCAGACAAATGAAGTCACCTACTCAGATGGAACGTTATGGTGAGTACATAACTTCTTATTATATTGAATTAGTGTTCTAGCCTAAAATGCCACACCCCATGAAAATTCTGTTTTTCCAGTACTCAGTCCAAACCTGGGATTTACCATAATGTTTTTTTTCTTGAAAAAGGAAAATCAGTATTCCTGGCAATAAAGATATGTATGCCTGAGATACAGGAGGCAGTTTTCTACCACTCCTCAGAAAATATTGCTACCTCATGGAAATAGTGACTGTTGTTTCCCAAACCATGTGACAAACTCTCTCAGCCTCACACCAGAATGGAAAACTTGGGCACATGTCAAAAACATATTGTCAAAAATAGTCTCCTTGAGCAGCGCAGTGGTTTGCTTTGTCACCTCACAGCAAAAGGTTCTCCAGTTAGAGGCTCGGCTGAAGTGCCTTCTGTGTGGAGTCTACGTGTCTTCCCTGCGTTCGTGTGGGTTTCATCTGGGCGCTCCACCCACATTACAAAGAAATGCATCTATAGTATTTCTCCCTGGGCCTCCCCTGAAAATTGGCTCATTTCAAGTTGGACTTTCCCTGTAAACAAATTTTAAATAAATAACAGACTTTCATGCCACCTCCAGTACTGATCTGAACAGCTAAGAAGAAAAGAAGACTTTTTTGAGTGGTAAGAATGGAAAAGTCGAGCATTCTCCAAGCAAAACATTAAACAAAGAGGAGTTAGTTGATAAAATAGGAGCAATTCATTTCCATCTGCTTAAAAATACGCCCAGTTATTATGTACCTCAACCTGCTCTGACCATGGCTGAAGAAACCATATCCAATCTCTTTGAAGACAGAACAGATTAGAAACAAGAGTCCTTTACTGTGTTGCTTTCATCTAAAAACTGACAAAAATATCTACTGCATCGGTATATAGAGAGCCCAAGAGCTCACCTTTTCCCATATACTCTTACCATCTCTAAGTAAGATAATTATAACCCCTGATGTACAGAAGCCAGTCATCCTAAAATCAGACTTTACTTTGCCCTCAGAGGAAGGCACAACTCTTCTTTTTGAAGAAGTTACACTCCATAAATCATCCCATTCCTAACTCCATACCTCCTAACCTCTTAGAGCAACAATTCTGAACAAAGCCAAAAATAATTATGTACAACGGTGTAAAATCAGGAACAGATTTTAAATATTGTGTTTATAAACTTAGAAATTTGTATGTATTTTCTAAGAGATATGAAGTCTGAAACTCAAATGTCTGTCTTCATTTAGTGACTTTAATCCTCAATGATTTGCCAGAAAACTGTAACTTTTATGAGGAATAGACTAAAAATATAAGGCAAAAATCTGGATATTCTCTGAAATTCTGGATAGTTGAGAAGTATGCTCCAAGTCCATACTGTAAACCTACTATCTACCCCCAGTGAATAGACATTTATTGAAGAGTGCCTATTGAGACAATTTGTCCTGTCTAAGGAAGTCTTACTAAAACAAGTGTTGGTACCTTCCGCTATCATTATAATGAAGGGGAACAGCCCTTAAAGATTGGATTTTCAGAAATTTATGATCAAAAAGCCAAACTAGTAGCAGGTATTGTTCATCAACAGTCTCAGAGCTCACTCTTAATCATAGAAAAAAATACTAAACTCATTTATTTTCTATGGTTCTCTGTATCCTTGGGCAGCCATAAAGCTAAAAACAGGCAACATGTCAGCTGATATATATGCAAGCTCAGGTCCAGAATCTGTCTCCTCTTTTGTGCTTGGAATAAGACAAAATGACCACTTTAACTCTGAGATGAATCTGTGCCAAGAAGAACCTACCTGAATACTGATGCCATTTGCTGCTCACAAATGGAAGGATTGCTACTGAAGTGACCAATGAATAGAACAGCTTGGGTATAAGAACAGTTTTCTTTATGGGTAGTCTTTGGTCCCTTTATTGCTTCTTCACTAACCAGATGATTTTACAAATCTGTATCACTTTTAATGGATTCTGTCAATCTGTCGTTAGACAGTCGCTGTCCACGGCAGAGATCAACATCAAAATAATGAATAAAAGCAGATGACAATCATCATCACCTCTTTCCCTCCCATTCTCTTTATAGGGTTGGGGTGTCATGTCAACTGTTGCCATCTCTCTCAATTCAATGCCACTCTCCCACTGTTGCAGGTCTTCTCTCATACAATCCCTCCGCCGTTTTTGCTGGATGCTCTTAGTTCCTCTTGCCTTCCTGTCTGTCCCAAATCTTCTTCACCAGATCGTCTTCTGTTTTTCTCCAAATGTGCCCAAACCACCATGATTTATTCTCTTTGTCCTTCTCTGCAATTGGAGCTACTTTGGCTTCTGCTCTAATGTCCTCATTTCGTCTGTCCCACGTGTGCATCCTATCACCTGTCTCAGGCACTTCATCTCCATCACATCTAGCTTTCTCAACTGCTATGCCTTTACTGACCAGGTTTCTGTACCATTCAGTAGTAGTGGTCGCACCACTGTTTTGCGCACCTTACTTTTCAACTTCTTTGGCATTCTTCTGTCATACACTAATCCTAACACTCTGTGCCAGTTGGCTGCAGCCCCTCTGATTCTTGCTTTGACCTTCTCTATCAGACTTCCCTTCTCCTCAACCACTCCTCCCACAAAACTGAAGCTGTTAACCTGTTTCACTATTTTTCCTTCTAGTTCACTTCTCTTCTCAACTTTTTATGATTCCCCCATCTGCTGCCATTATAACTATCTTATCTGTACACAGTTTCATCTCATGTGACTTCAGTTTTGCATTCCATTTCCCTAGCTTTTGCTGAAGATGTTGCTCAGAGTTTTATTGTGATGGTATATTGTCGGCATACAGCATCTTTGTTGAGCTGCTAATGTAGTCCATTACCAGTAGGAACTGCAGTAGGCTCAGAACTGAACCACGATGCACACCCACTCCCTCTGGAAACCCCTGTGTGAGAGACCAAACACTTTTTGTACTTGAGTCATTGGATCCTTGTACATAGTCTGTACTGATTCTACCAATGTTTCTGGAATTTTGAACCATCACAGGACTGCCACAAATCAGACTTCTTGAGACCTTGTAATATGCTTTCTCCTAATCTGGGAATGCCCAGTTGGACTCTCTCCTTATCCCTAGCTTCTTCTCAATTATCTAGCTCACTGCAAACATCAGGTCAGTTGTGCTGCATTCTGATCGAATATAGGCAGATAACCACTCTGACAGAAAATTAGAGTAACATTCAAGCTGTAGAAAACAATCAAAAGAGGGAGAACATGTATCTTATTGACATTAAACTCTGAATTCAGACAACTGAATGAACCTCTAAAGCAGGGCCACAGCCTTTTGAATCCTCAAAGTACAAAGGTAGCAGAGGATTACCAGACAGGCTAACCAAACCTCTCAAAGCAGTCTATTCACTGAGTACCCCATTTGTACCCAGCAAGAAAAGGGCTACATGGCAATAATAAAAAGAAGGGGCAACAGAGGGCCCTTCTGACGTCTAGAGCAAGCAAAAGCAAGAGGGTCTAAAATCCAAATGTAACCAATACATGACTTGACAAAAAAATCTCCAAACTTGAAGTAAACTGGCTAAGAAGGCCTGAAATATGTTCATCATCATCTCTTACCTTACCCGTACTGCCAAATAACATTCTTCATCCCTTCACCAATTGGATGGAGAACAGGAAGTTCATCCCTGGTTTGGCACCTATGTCACTAATGGACACAAGTTTTATCTCCCAAGCTTGTACTTATACTTATCAAGGGTACCAGAATTTGTCAGAGATTTGGAATGCATGGCTATGCTCAGAAAGGTTCTTGTGGTCATTACCTTATTACACACCTATGAACCTATAAAGAAATCCAACCTCCTCACACACTCATCATTTTCCACCCTAAAAATGAATAAAGAACTATAGACCCATACGCCTAATCTGCAAGACTATGGAAAGAATAATCATGGACCTTATCAACAAAGATATAGGAGACCTCCAAATGCTTGACCCGACCCAGTTTGGTTTCATTAAAGGGAGATCCTGCCTCTTGAACTTGGTGGATTTTGAGACAGTCACCAAAGCCCTGGACAAAGGCAAATTCATGCATACGGCCTACCTGGGCCTGGCCAGGGTCTTTGACACAATCCCCCACTCAGGCATTATTGAGAAACTCACCCAGCTGGAGATCAACCCGTATATCGTCAGGTGGGTTGCAACCGATAGAATGCACACAGTCAAAATATGTGACTCTACCTCCACCAGCAAACCCGTAACCAGTGGTGTTCCACAGGGATCTGTGCTGGGGCCCCTACTGTTTAGAATCTACTTCTTGGATGTACAAGCTATACAGCTGACAAAGTTTACTGATGATTGCAAACTGGGTTCAGTCATTGAGTTCCCAAATGATGTCACACATCCTATAAGAGAGACTTACACAGACAAACATCTGGTGCCAATGTCTTGGGCTAAAACTCAATGCAAAAAAATGCATTATCATCCCCTTCAGCAAGGGTGACATCCCTGCAGATTACCGCATTAATAACAACACCCTAAGCATGCAATCAGTGGTGAGAGATTTGGGCACACAGGTTGACAACAACCTTCTCTTTGACCACCACGTCTCCACAGTGGTAAGAAAGGCTTTCTACATCATCCACCTCAAAAGTAAGGGCACTGCATTCAGAACAAAAGTATTTATTTAGTTATAACCCCCTGTGCTCCTCACTCCTCAGGCCACTAATAAGAGTACTGCGCTATCTTTGGTATGTACCTTACCAGGCACCTGCAGCAACTGGAAAGCCCTCAGACCTTAGAAAAACTACAATCCACTCTGCTACAGGCCCCATGAGGAACTCAGTGTCTCTCCAACCTAACACCACTCTTAAGTATTCAACTGCGGTACCACCTTTATCATTCTTATAAGAAAAGCGCAGTCTGGGTCTGAACTGTCTGCAAACAGCTAAAGTTAACTTTGAGTATGTGTCTACCTGTTTGAGCCAATGTTCATTTTCCCCTGGAGAGCACTCTGCTTTGGCTTGTAAGCAGCCCCCCCCCCACCCCCACACAAACAAACACAAACACACACACACAAACACACTCTTCCACTTTCTCTCTTATTCCCTTCGGTTAGCAAATAGTATCCATGACTGATCAATACTGTGTGTTTTGTTAATTTAAACTAAGACAACAGTAGCCTAGTGATACAAGGTTATCCTGTTTTTCCACCTGATGGTTAAGAAATGACTTACAGTTTCAGAGCAGTCCTTGGTCAATTGTGATTGTTTCTTAAACACAAACTTGTCTTTGCTTTGGCTCATTAGCAGCAGTACAAAGAACTGCCTGCTCACACCCTTGTTCTCCCCTCCCCTTCCCTGTTTATTACCTTAAGACAATCCCAAAGTTAATGAATATTACCTGTGGCAGGCACCATTTTTAAAACTACAACCACCCTTGTCACTATCATGTTCATTTATCAGTTAACTCTGTTACCTGATTGTTTCCAGCCCCCTCATAAGAGCAACTAACAGGGTCTCTACCTGCTTCGCTCCCCACCCTGCCCCCTATTCCCTCCCGCCCCCAGTGGTCCCACCTTTATTACACTCAAAAACCCCTCCCATCTTTCCAATAGCCAACCACAGCGCAAACCCAACACTACCTCCTCCATCTTCCCACTACTATCACACCTCAACTAACATATACAAGCATACCTTACCTATGCTCACTGCATGCACTCTCCTTGCATATCTTACATCCTACCAAAGCTCCATCATTCCCCCATTCAACCACTACCACTGTACTACTACTCACATCACCACGCATGTCTCACCCTCACTCAGCTCCCCGCCCACCAACTCAAGAACCATCCCTATGTACCCCTCACATATTCTACCAACTATATTACTCAAACATAAAGCATCCCTACAACTTAACATAATAACTCTCCCACCATACCTATTACCAACAGAGCGCAATCATAAAGTTTCCCTTATAAACAAACACATTCAAAAACTGAGAAAACTAATAACCTCATGCATATCAAAACTATCCCTAAGTGGAGACATAAACCCCAACCCTAGCCCTACCATTTCCAACCCCAATCCTCATAATCAGACTAGAAACCACAACTTTTCCCATATTACAGCCAATAGAAAGCCAAGTGACTTCCTTCTACTAAGCCTAAATATTAGAAGTATATCCAACAAAGTCCATTAACTCCATGACACCATAGACTTGTACTCCCCAGATATAGTCATCCTGACAGAAACCTGGCTAAAACCTCACATTTCCAGTGAGCAAATATTCCCTACAGGTTACGGCATACTAAGAGTAGACCGGCTAAACAAGAAAGGAGGCGGTGTAGCTATAATATTTAAACAGCATCTAAACATCCAAATCTTAAAATGATCGGCTCCATAAATAGGCAATGAAGAAATAATATATACCAACCTCAAAATAAACCAAAACAAAACAATCAACATAATTGGATGCTATTTCCCACCTGGCCAAAACATCCCTCCACTAGAAAACCTCCTCAGCTGGTCTACCCACCATCTCCCCCAAGAAACTATCATTTTAGGTGATTTCAATATTGACTGGCAGTCCTGTTCTGGCAACCATCCAACCCATCATGTAAACCTTCATGGCTTCACCCAACTAGTCCAGTCACCAACCAGGATAAATAAAAACTCCAGCAAGCACATTACCCTGGATTGGATACTAGTCAATAAGAGCCCCCAGTCATATATAACAGGCTGCTTATCAGATAGCCTCAGTGATCAGTCCCCAACATTCCTACTCAAAAAATACCTATACCAAGCTAAACCTGTCATCTACCGTCAAATACATAAAAAACTAAACTTTAAGCCACTCACATTCATCTCATCCCTCAAAGAATGCAACTGGCATCCTCTAACGTACCTCAGTCTCGATGAAGCAGTTGAATTTTTTAATACTACCTTCTTGAGCATCCTTAATTACCATGCCCCCATAAGACTTTCCAGAACCAAAGCACAACCCTCCCCATGGCTACAGAAAACCACTAAGTCAGAAATAAAAAAACGGGGATAAAGCCTGGGAGCACTGGCACAAAACCAAAACCCCCTCAACTAGACAGAAATTCCTAGAACTACGCAATAGAGTCAAAAAGCTAATACAACAGGACAAATTCCAATACTACCAGTCTGCCCTAGACTCCTCCCAACACAGCCCCAAACAATTCTGGTCCTCCATAAACCCCATCCTCTGCCCAGGTAAAGTCAGTACCCCTCCTCCAAACATCCCTCACTCCTCAGAAAATATTGCTGCCTCATTCAACACATACTTCACACAAACGATAGTATCACTAGCGAAACAACACAACCTCCCTCCCCTCCAACCCTCACCTTCAACTAGTAATCTCCCCACTGCCTTCTCTTTTTCTCCTGTACCTACCTCCAACATAAAAAAAAACTCTTAACTAAACTTAAGCCTACCAAATTAGCAGCAGACAACCTCCCAAGTGAATACCTACAAATCGCAGCTGATGCTCTGGCCTACCCAGTATCCAACTTGATTAACCGATCTCTGTCAGAAAGTTACGCTCCCACACTGTGGAAAGCATCACATATAATTCCCCTCCGCAAAGTCGAACCTTCCACAGAACTAACCAATTACCATCCCATAGCTATTTTCTCTCCACTCTCCAAAATACTAGAGAGATGCATACACTCTCAGGTCTCAGACTACTTCCTTACTAACAACCTCCTTTCCAATACTCAGCATGGTTTCCGACCAAACCATAGCACCACCACTGCCTTACTCTCCTTTACTAACACTATCCTTCAGCATAAAAACAATGGCTATCTATCCTCTGCTACTTTCCTAGAGCTATCTAAAGCATTTGACATGGTCCCACACAAACAACTTATCTCTGTCCTCAATAACCTATCCTTCTCTCAGTCAGTCATCAACTGGTTTCAGAGTTACCTGTCTGACCACCAACAATCTGTTGTATGGCAGAATGACATATCTCCCCAACTACCTGTTTCCATAGGGGTCCCCCAAGGATCCATGCTTGGACCCCTACTCTTCTCTGTTTTCACCAATAATCTAGCCTCTGCCACCAAATATGGCACACTCATACAATATGCAGATGACTCAACCATCATCTGCTCAGCCCAGACCCTACCCAAACTGCAAAAAGTCACACAGGAAGCCTTTTCCTCTGTTGAAACTTGGTTATCCGATGCCCAATTAATACTCAACCCAAACAAAACTAAACTACTCATCTTCCAACTCACCAAACATACTCAAAACAACACTCACTTTAACATTACAGCAAAAGACAACACCACTGTATACCCAACTGAACACACCAAATTGCTAAGAGTGGAAATAGACAATAAACTAAAATTTGACATTCAGATATCCATGACCATAAAAAAGTCCACAAAAACATAGGAGCGTTATACAGAAATAAGCAACTTCTCACCAAAGCAGCAAAGATTTCAGTAGCAAATTCCCACCTTATCTCCACCCTACTTTATGCCTCTCCAATATATACCAACCTAAGGCAATGCGATCTAAACAAGCTAGAGACCTGCTACAACAAAATCACCAAATTCACCACAGGGGCATCCTACCGTAGTCACCACTGTCTCTCACTTGCTGAACTGGGCTGGCTTGAACTCCCTCACCTCCTTCAATGGTATCAACTCTCACTCACCCACAAACTAGTAAACCATCCACTAAATGTCCCATCCCTCCAGAATCTACTCCAACCCTATTGCACCACCAGACCACTAAGATCCAGCAACAAAAATCACTTCAGATCACTAAAGCCAATAACTCTGCTGGTGAAGCACTATTCTCTTGCACCATAGCCAAATTATGGAACTCTCTCCCACCCACAATTACCTCCATACCATCATGCACCCACTTCAAAACTTTACTAAAAGCGCACCTAAAAACATGCTGGCTATGCCCTTGCAACTCCCACTCTAATATCACCCACCCCATCCAACCACTACCTTTCTTTCCACTCCACTAACTACCTTGATTATAGCAAGCTCAGATGCTCATAAGCCTAGTACTTGTTATACAGCAGGAACTTCTTATTGTAACATTTGTTAATGTCTGTTATGTACTTCACAGATAAAGATTCTAGTTGTCTACTGATGTACTATGTTCTTCATCTGTAATTATGTTGTAAGTAATTGCTTTGTTAAATTGTTATTCGCTATGTACTCCAATGTAACCACTGTCTGTTTATTTTAACTGTGGAGCTTTTCTCTCCGGGCCGCTGCTGAAAATGGACCTACGTCCAGTCAGGCACTCCCGGCTAACAAATGTAAATAAATAAATAAAGGTTTCTTACAAAGAAAATTCAGGGTCTTCAGCATATGTCACATGTTGACAGACTGAAATCACTGTCACTATACTCTGTGTCTTACAGACTACTCAGATATGATGTTTGCCTTTCATATAAAGCAATCTTAGATCCTGCTTTAATGGAAATTCTGCACATTTATAAATCAAATGGTATAAGATGCACTCACTCTGGGGAACTCAACCTAGTATGCAACATCAACAGAACTTGCTGGAGAGACATGTATATCTCACAGAGGTAACCTCTCTCTGAAACAAACTTCCAATTCAGGTGAAGCAGAGCACCTCACTGACCCTATTTAAGCATAATTTGGATGACTGGAGGGGAAACTGCAAATTTACCCTGGGAGTTTCACCTGTGTCCGTCTTGGATGGCTGCAGTAGTTGTTGACTTAGTTCCACTTAAAACTTTGATATTCTTGGTAATAGGGGTTGTACTTAGCTATGCTTGTAAGGGCTTTAGGACCATTAGCCCAATAACCTCCTAGGATCCTATAAGACCCAATGCCCCCAAAAACAAACTCTTAAAAAGAGTGGTGCAACTTTTTGTCCACACAAGACTTCTCAGAATTTGCCACAACTATTAATATCTATTTTAACTCATTGCAAGACACCTTCCTAAAATATCCAGTCTGAGTAAACCTACCAAAAACCTGTTTACAAGTGAACTCAAAGCTTTAGTCACACTTAGAGATCAAGCCTGGTGCCTTCCATGCTAGATTTTCTGACTCCCTTGTCTGTTGTCAGATACTTACTGAGTATCCCTCTAACACCTGCATTTACTATCAGCTTTAACTTTCAGGAAGCCTTGCTTGTGCCTTCAAGCCACTAGGGGCTGCAGATACAGTGCATGAAAGGAGGCTAGAGGCTATTTTCATCTGCCATCCCTCAACCAGATCTACTGGTGATGTGGATTAATTATGAACCCACATTGCTGGCTGAGTGATTGGATGCTGTGCCTCTGTGCCAAAAGCCATACTGTAACTCCACCCCCTTAAAATCTTGATACAAAAAAATCTTGCTAAGCTCTGGTCTTTTTGACAGTGTCAGTCACTATAGTCAAAACACACACAACTCCATTTTTATCTTGTTTGCCCTTGCAATTATATAGCTTGTCTTTACATCTTGTTAAAAAGATCTTGTAAGACACTTTTGCAGTTCATATAGTAAATTCCTTCCTGACTTTGTGTAAGGCTATGTGTTTAATACCTGACGCACCTAAATCCACAGCCAGCACACAAATGAAAATTTTATCTTAAAGAATTCTCATTTCGTACACGTAACTTAGCTTCGGGCAGTTTCAGTAAAAAAAAAAAAAAAAAAAAAGTTCCCATGAAGATAATAATATGACTCTTTGGAATGCTGATAAATTCCCCTCAGATCTTTTCAGAAAAAGACTTAACATCAGGAGACTGTGTTTTTCCCTTAATGTAAAAAAAATCTTGCCTCACAGTTAACAGTTACAGGACTATAAAGCGGGATATTTCTCAGTGTTACATATGGGGGGTTATTGGGTTATACTACCCCATCCAGAGAAGCTTTTAAGAATGGCTCTGTATAAATGCTGACAACAGTGCATTTACTCAGTTACCAATATAAAGGGAATGCAGCCCCTAACAAAGTACTCTTTCCAAGTCTGCAGCATTCTCCTTTGAAGCCTTTCAGATAATTGTATATCTGCTAGTTGGAAAAGCATCATAAACCACACTTACATCAATGTTTCATTATTCCCAAGACTATCAGTTTATTTATTCACTGGGTAAACCCACTAGACACAAGTGAGTCTTTTAAAACTTGACCTGGGAGAAATGTCATGTTAAGTGACTTGATAAGAGTTACACAATCAGCAACTGGAGACATAGGGAGTGAAACCACAACTATCAGATTGTGTTCAGCAGCTCATAGCCTTAATCCTGTTAATTAAACTATTAAAAATGCAATTTAATCTCATGAAAGGGTTGTCTGTATACATTCCAGGACAAATACCACAAACTGCAGGGAGAAAAGATACTGCATTATAGGGCCAATGCAACTTTTGGGGTAGCTATCTTAAAGCCTTGTTTCACATTTTCAAGTCATGTTCACTACCAGATTATATTCAGCAGCTCATAGCCTTAATCCTGTCAATTAAACTGTTAAAAATACAATTTAATATCTTAAAAGGGTTTCCTGTATACATTTCAAGACAAATACCACATTCTGCAGAGAGAAAATGTACTGCATTATAGGCCGATTCAACTTTTGGGGTAGCTGTCTTAAAGTCTTGTTTCATATTTTCAAGTCATGTCCTGCCCTGCATTTGTAAACGTACCACAAACTGCTCTCTTAGCCTTCCATCTCCAAAATGCGAAACACTAACACTTAGCAAAATATGGAATACTTGATAAAAACTGCAAGTAAGAAATTCCCAGCATAGTTAAAACCTGTTACTTCCTACTTACAGAAAGTTCTGATGATCAGTTAAAATAATGTATTACTATTTACCAGGGATATTTGTAAGAAAATCTTAACAATGAACATGACAAACCCTTTTGACATGAAGCCAGTAAGAGGAACACTGATTTTTTTTTTCATACTTAGAATGAGGAACTGTTCCTCACAATGATTCATTGAGGTATAGTTGCGCATCACTAACGATTGACTAATACTTTTAGAATGAGAGTGGAACTATAGTGACATTCTTTCTGCGCAACAGGTGCTATTGCTCAGTCTCTTCTCTCCCATACATAATGTGGTATTTTGTCATATTGTATATATTGGGAGCCCTTTTCCAAGACGTTCTGCGTGGGATAGTAATTATTAATCAAAATATTACTGTGTCCATCATGGGATTACTTATGTTCAGAGTCTTCAAAAATACTTCAACTTAATTTGTAAACTGCTACTGCCTTGTACATTTGCACTGCGGTTGCCACCTTTTCCAATACCAAAAGTAGGACAATTCTGTTGAAACGTGAGATTTTGCAGGACAAGACATACCTACAGCCAGAGCAAAGGACAGAACTTCCCCTTTTTGCCAAAAATGAAAGCTTATTTGTGTAACATTTTAGTTGCTTACACTATTTCATACAATATGTGGGTGTCTCAGATGCAAAAATAACCGTTTTATACAACTATTAATAAAGACTTGGGGAAATATTGTTATCCTAAAATCTCAGGACATTTTACATTTTTTTTTTGGGGGGGGGCAACTGCCCAAAGAGGGACAGGTGGTAACCCTAATTCTGCACATTTTCGACATTCCACATTATGTGTTACATCATCATCCTGATATACTGACATTTCAGCTACACAACGAATTGTTTTCCACCAGTCATAGGTTGGTACTGGACTATCTGCCCGAAGGCATATATTAGCCCAGCCACGTTGTGTGGTATTCACCCCCCCTTTAGTAGTTCCCTAGACCCTTGTACTAGCAACTAGTACCCTTGGCCCCTATCTAGTAGTGCTGTTGGTGTGATCCCCGGTGTGAACTTTCTGTTACCCATCCAGTCATCAAGGTTCCTCTTGCAGAGTGATAACAAGGGGCTCTGTCTTATGTAGATCGGGACCCTGTTCCATAGTAAGAGAAGTCTCTGTGAAGGGAATCTATCCCTCCAGCATGTTCTATTCATTGTTGTGTTGAGGTTTATATCCCTAGAGCGTGTAGCTCGAGTAGATTTGGTTTTGCTAAGATGGAGCATGTTCAACAATTCTGGGTTGGACATGGCTCTATACGTTAGACAGAGATCGCCTCTGAGAAAGCGGTATGCAACAGAGAACAGTCTTGCAACAGAGAACAGTCTAAGCTTTTTCAATCGTGCTGCATAGGGCAACTGTTTGAGGCCAGTAATCCTCTTGGTTAGGTACCTCTGTGGTCTCTCCAGCGGCTGGAGATGTCTAGCCAGGTACATTACAATTGGTGCATTGTACTCAATAATGGGTCTGATGAGGGAAGGGTAGAGGGGCACCATTACATCCTTAGATCTTATTGCGAACCCTTTTCTGATCATATGGGTCACATAGAAGGATTTTCTAACCACTTTGGCAACATGGTTATCAAAGGAAAGCTGACTATCTACTTGGGTCCCTAGATCCCTTATTTCTTCTTCAGATTTCAGGGGATTACCTCCTATGTTGTAGTTTGCGGGTGCTCTGTTTTTTCCAAAGGGGATTACTACGCCTTTTTTTGCATTTAGCTTGAGACCATGGTTTTGACACCATGCATCAGTCTCATTTAGACCCTTCTGGAGGATCTCCATATCGGCTGGAGACTCTATTATAGCACCCAGTTTGCAGTCGTCCGCAAACTTAGTCAGCCACAGCCCTTCCGTGGTTGCCTGTACTTCTGAGAAATATATGCCAAACAGGAGGGGCCCCCAGAACAGAGCCCTGAGGCACACCACTCATAGCTCTTTAACAGTTCAAATGCTTCGTAGACTGTCCAAATGTTTTGCCTCATATTTTCGATCTGCTCTTCGTAAAAACAGTTTTGTTTTTTTGACAAATCACTGGAATGATTTAATGATGAAAGTCACTAATTAATGGCATGCATTTGAGTTTTAAGACTTCATAGCCTTCAAAAAAATGCATGCCAACACAAATCCTGTTAGTCTAACAACTTTCTAAGTTTATAAGCGCAATATTTAAAACGTGCCCCTATTTTTGGGCCTTTGTCCCCCATTATGACAGGATTTGTCCAGATTTCTTACGCTAAGAGGTTGTGAGATATACTACCAGTGCTAGCCAAGAACATTGGTAAACACAAATCTGTTTCACTTTAGTGTAAATGTATTTACAAAAATTATATATATATATATATATATATATATATATATATATATATATATATATATATATATATATATTCAAACACATATTCAAACACACAAACACGAAACTGAATCGAGTACAATGCCCCATTCGGGATGTATCTCACCCGACATCTGCAGCAATTGGAGAGACCCCAAAAGTTCCTCACCAAAAGGATAAAGGGACTTCAAAATCTGTCATATGCTGCCAGATTGAAGAAACTCCAGCTCTATTCAGTCGCATACCGTCTGCTCAGAGGTGACATGTGCCTGACATACAAGGCCATGTCCAACCCGGAATTAATGGACATGCTCCACCTCAAAAAATCCAAATCCACCAAAACCACTAGAGCAAGCGACTTAAACCTTAGCACAGATATAAATAGGACATGCTGGAGGGATAGATTTATCACTCAGAGACTCCCTATGCTGTGGAATAAAATCCCGGTCCATGTGAGGCAGAGCACTTCGCTGGCTCTGTTCAAGAGAAATCTTGACCTGTGGATGGGAGATCGTAGGTTTACCCCGGGAATCATCTCTGTGTCACTGCTGGACAGAGGCACAACAAACTAATGGGCACAGTATTTTTTCATATAAGGGGTGGCGTAAACCACAAAACTTTGGGCTAGGCTTATAAATGCCTTAGGGCAGATAGCCTAGTATAAACCTATGAATGACAGTTTCCCAGTTTTGCCATACAGCTCAAACGTTACATATTTTGATAAAATGTTGCTGTCCTCCCCAATTTTAAGAATACCGTGGTGGAGAAAAGTTAATAAATAACGACAACCTTTACATTTAGAGGTGTCTTTTATTTCAGAAAATACATTTTAATTCCAGTGGAAGTAGTCGCTAGGCAAGAGGTCGTTTGGGGGCTTACCCCAGTACCCCCAGACCACTGGCTGTTCATAACAGCCTTACCCAATTTCCCAAAGCACTGCATGGTTAATTAAGCGAGTCGTCCAGAGTCATATACAGTAGACAAAACTGAGACTGACGGAATCAAAACCCAAGTCTGCAAAAAGCAGATCGTAATCTTAACGTTTTTGGGCAACTTGCCAAACATTTCCTGCCTTTATCCCCGATTATTTTAAGCTTTGTCTCTGATTTTACAGGAAAGACATTGTGACCTACGCTTGAAACTTCCCACGAAATTTCACAACGTTGATTGCGGATCTTGGGACTGTACTTATCTGCTGTCAGTTGTCTTGTCACAGAAGTACGCCTTGTTTGTAGACTCCCCTTAATACATTTTTATGTCTGCAAATAAACATATTTGCAATATAAAAAAAAAAAACTGAAATAGGCAATGATTTTTATCGTGGAAAATATCGGCCAAAATTAATAGTTTATAAAGAGAATACATCCTTAGGAAAACTAATTTATCGACCGGGAAAATAAACGTCCGGGCGTCGAGGGATCAGTACATTCCAAACACTCTAAAGGTATCTGGTTGAGTTACTAAACCGGAATATCAGTTGTTTGTATTACACCCTCACAGTCTTCAAAACCGAGGTAAAATAACCCTTCCCTTCTAGCCGGTGTTTTTCTACCAACGTCGGGGGCGGTGTGACGTCAAAGCGCGTGTCATGGTGCAGTCTGATTATCTGTAGACGAAGGGTTTTTTTTGGTCTTGTAACTAAGGGGTGGACAGGCCGACATTTCAGGAAATAAGTATCGTTGAGAGTAAAACATAGTTACTTGGGTGTAAGACGGTAAGTGCTCACGCTGCTGCTGCTGAGGGATAAATTATAGATGTTTGGAATTCGTTGGGTATATTATTAATACGCTAGTGTAAGCCTGGTGAGACAGACTAGTCATTTATCCGGTTGTTGGCCGTGAGAGTACTATATAAGCAGTAGAGTAGCGGTACCGGTTTCATTTAGTGATGATGATAAGCTGTCATCTGACGAGTGTTATTGGGCAAGCTGATATAGCAGTGCAGTTTATTCCCTTTAAACATAAGTTAGGTAATGACGCTCCACGACGTTTTATGTTAGATGTTTACATAACTAGTCCATGTTGAATTGTGTTGTTTTGCAACCAGATACAGTTCATTTGATAATCACTGTTATTTTTCTTTCTCATGACAATCGTGAGCATTGGTTGGGCACTTGCAGAAAGTGGAGAGTTAGGGGATTGAACGTGTGTCCTCTTGATGGAGAGATGCTTCTTTTCTTTTCCTGAATGCTATTGATAATGTGTTTGAAGTGGCGCTGTACTCCACAACTTTGCGAGATGTGATACTTTCCAGAGGAGTTTACTGTCAACAAAGATTAACAGTAGAGGACTGTTTATTCCTACCTTTAAACTGTGAACAGTATTTAATGTATAATTTAGTTTACAAAACAGTGTTTAGTATAATGTAAAACATCAGGCTGTTGATTTTAAATGTTTTGCTGTTATTGTGTTTTATTGTTTTTTTATCTACGTATAATAAACGGCTGATGTACTGTCTTGACAAGACCAACAGCCAGTTTAGGTAATTTTCAGGTTGTGGGACTTCCGAGGAAGTTATATTAAGAAAGGGGTTGCAGAGGGTCCTGCATATGGGATGGGGGGGGGGGGGGTCTCCACCACTTAACCTAAGGCTACAGTTTTCTTTTTTTTTTTTTACGTGTCACAAAGCCCAGATACCCAGGCGAGTTATGCCTGTGGGGTACAATACTCTAAAGACTGATAATGATAGAAATATAGTTACATTTTTACAGGTGGTCCCAGAAAAATAGAAGACTCAGTGGGAGCCGTATGTTTAAGGACTATTTACATTTATAAGTGGATTGAGTGAAATACAGTAGGTAGTTCTATCTGTTATCCTAACTGATTAGGTTTCCTTAGAATGTTTAAATGGCAGTAGGTTCAGTAGGCATTCTGTGGTAGCATATTGAAGTTTTCATTTCTGTAGACCTTGTAATAGGCACCTTGTGCTGATAAATGATTAGCTTTAGATTTTTTTTTTTTAAATATTTCATCAAGTCAAACTGTTACTCTTTGAACAACTGCAATAGTGAAGTTTCTTGACTAGTAATTTCAGTTTTTGTTTGGTCTTTTTGACTGTGTTTGTAAACCTAATTAGCAATGTATTTTCAGTTTTAAATTATGTCTAACCTTATGTTTTTAAATTCAGTATCCTGCTTGGCAACTGCTCACTAAACTCTGTAACTGCATTAAGATTTCTTACACTGTTAGTCTTTAATCTTCTCCGCTAACCTCTCGCTGTATCCCATATAACAATTGCTGGATCTTTTTTTCTCGGATCTCCCTTAAATCTGTCAGCGAGCGGTGCTGTAGTGCAGCTGCCTTACAGTACTTATTTCTCCAGTTCATTTGTTGGTTGGTGTGTCTTCTGTGCAGAGTCTTGTGCCTGTACTGAACTGACTTAATTTTTTGCAGGGTGCTTCCTCCCATTTCACAAAAATGTGTTGTTAAGTAAATTAGCAATATTCCAAATTGTCTAATGTTGTGCACGCCATCCACATGACTTGCGATAAACTGGCATACTATTAAGGGCATTCACTGGATGCAAGGCAAAGAAACTTGTAAGGATAGGCTGTGGTTCCTCTGCAACCCTGAGTTTGGTTAATCTGTTAACTGATTCATTCGTTTGTTGATGAATCAATGCTGTTGCCTCCTTGATTGTGACTACACATGTTTATCAAGTTAATATTTTGCCAGCTCTAGGTATCTACTTGTTCCTTCTTGTTGTCTGTGCTTTAAACCAAATAACGCAATACTGATAAAGATCCAAACCAGATAAACATAAAGTCCACAAGCTTAGAGAAAGAGGAGGCGATCAGAAATAATTGTTAATGAAGCAAAACTGTATTCGGATAAACAATAAAAATGAAATCAAGCGCTTTCGCCTGGATAAATACCAGGCTTTTTCATTGACAATTATTTCTGATCGGCTCCTCTTTCTCTAAGCTTGAGGACTTTATCTTTGTTTGTGCTTTAAAGTTATCAGGTTGTTTATACTGTTTACATACATTTTAGAAATGAGATTTAGATGTTATATGTGTGACGTATCTAAGAGTTGGAAAATATTGTATCTATGTCGAGTACTTTAACTGTATGTCTATTAATGCTGTCAAGCATGATGATGTTTTTCTGCAAGTTATTTGTCATTGAATGATGATGTGTGTTTATAGGGAACTCCTCCAGTGATGTCATGCTTTTTGGGTCATGAGTGGAATGTGTCTCTTGTTCATAGGTAGGTACTAGGCTATTGGCCCTAGGGCCTATATAAGCCTAGCCAAAGGTACCCTGGCTTTCTCCACCCAAGAACATTATTTTCCTGCGCCACTGTCGAGCAGAGCCACAGAAGTGATCCCTGGGGTGAATTTCGTATCTCCCATCCAATCATCAAGATTTTTCTTGAACAGTGCTAATGAGGAGCTTTGTTTGATATAGATAGGTAGTTTGTTCCAGAGTATGGGAAGTCTCTGGGACAGGAATCTATCCCTCCAGCATGTTCTGTTTATTGTGGTGATGAGGTTTAGGTCCCTAGAGCGTGTAGCTTGTAGGGTTTGGGATTTCTTTAAGTGGAGCATGTCTAAAAGCTCTGGGTTTCACATAACTTTGTGTGTTAGGCAGAGATCGCCTCTGAGTAGGCGATATGCAATGGAGTAAAGCTGCAGTTTTTTGAGACGGTCTGCATATGGCATTTCTTTGAGGCCGGTAATCCTCTTTGTGAGGTATTTCTGTGGCCTTTCCAGTTGTTGTAGATGTCTTGTGAGGTACATACCAAAAGGGGGATTGTACTCTACTCGTCACTCATTAGACCCATTATAGAGGGGAACAATGACCTTTTTTCCTGGATGAGAAACCTATTGTGATGAGGTATGCCACATAGAAGGATTTCCTGACTCCTGTGGCGATGTGATTATCAAAGGAGAGACTACTGTCCCCCTGTGTCCCAAGGTCTCTTATCACACTTTCGGTGTTAAGTAGACTACCACCTATGTGGTAGTTCATGGGTACTGAGTTTTTACCAAAAGGAATGACAATGCACTTTTTGGCATTGAGCTTGAGGCCATGGCTTTGACACCAGGCATCTGTCTCAGTGAGGCCCTTTTGTAGGATGTCCACATCGTTGGGAGTTTTGATTATGGCTCCTAGTTTGCAGTCATCTGCAAACTTCGTTAGCCAAAGACCTTCTGTGTTGGCCTGTACTTCAGAGAAGTAGATACCAAACAGGAGAGGACCCAGGACTAAACCCTGTGGTACTCCACTTGTCACTGGTTGAAGTCGGATTTGGAGTCTACTACTTTCACAGTGTGGGTTCTGTCAGTGAGCCAGCTGGCAACCCATCTTGTGACATATGGATTTATACCTAGTTTAGTGAGTTTATCTGTAATTCCAGAGTGGAAGATGGTGTCAAAAGCCTTGGCAAGATCTAGATAGGCTATGTGAACCACCTTACCCTTGTCTACGACTTTGGTGACTGCTTCAAAGAAGACATGATCTGCTCTTTAGAAACCCGAACTGGGTGGGGTCCAGAGTTTGGAGATTACCAATGTCTTTGTTTATAAGTTCCATGATTATACGTTCCATGGCCTTGCAGACCAGGCTCGTCAGGCTAATGGGGCAGTAGTTCCTGGGGTCCATGGTGGCTACCCCCTTGTGGAGTGGGATAACCGTTGCTGTGTGCCATTCAGCAGGCAGAAAGCCTGAGGTGAGGCTATGATTGAACATGGTACTTGGGTGGGGTGCCAGTTCATTCTGTAGTTCGTGTAGAAAGCAGCCTGGGATGTTGTCTGGTCCCATGGATGCTGTGTTCTTGGCTTTGGAGAGTGTGGTTTTTACCTGTGCAGCCGTGATTACAGGAACTTTGCATTCTTCCAGTATAGAGATAGGCTCTTTAGGAGGTGAGAGGGGGGTAAAGTTAGCACTGAAGTTGGGTCTGTATATTCAGTGCCATTGTGCTGTAACTCGGAGCAGATCTGAGTGTTGCCATTGAGATTCTTGACATAGCTATAGAATGCTTTGTGGTTGTCTGTAGAATCGGTGGCGATTTTTGTTTTCGTAGCTAGCTTTGGAGAATTTTATCAGGGTTCGCAGCTTCTTACTGAGGCTGACCAGGGAGCTCCTTCACTCATGGGATTTTACTCTCTTTTGCAACAGTTTCTTTCTTCTTTTGTACAGTTTGTTTATGGCAGGGGACCACCAGATTGGCTTCCTTTTTTTTGGAGGATAGCGTCTTGGTTCTGTTTGGGATAGCATGATCCATGCAGTCATGTAAGTGCTTATAAAGTGAAATTGTGTAGGATTCAGTAGTCGTAACTGTATTGTCCAACTGCATGGGTGTCATGAAGTTCACCACTTCTGTCTTAAGAAGCATGAAGTTGGCTTTGGAGACATTTTTTACCATGGTTTCCTTAATGGGGGGTGGGTGCATGATGTGGATATCTAGGGTAATTAGCTTATGGTCAGATCGGACCAATGAGGTGTCGACCTCAGTTGTGGAACACCGGTCACTCATTTTGGTAATGACTAGATCTAGGATATTGTTGCCCCTGGTGGTGGATAAGTTGATCCAGGGCTTTGGAGTTTATGAATTCCAGAAAGCGTTGAGCAAAAGAGTTGGTACATGAGTAGTTTTCCCAGTTAATGGTGGGGTAGTTGAAATCGCCTATTATTAGGGTGTTTGGTTGAACCCTAATATTTTTCAGTGCATCAAGAAAAGAAGAGTGGGAATCCTGGGGCATGGTGGGTGATCTGTAGCAAGCTACAATTTGGATTGCAGTTTTGCCCAGAGTTAGTTGCATTTGGATAACCTCGGCTGCATTATGCTGAGCAACTAGCCTGGAGGTGTGGATATCCTTAATGAATGTGGACACACCTCTGCCTTTGGTGTTCCGGTCCAGGTTACATGACCGAAATGTGTGGTATGAGTTTTAGCCTGGTAGTGCAGGGGTGCTCTCTGGAACATTGAACCAGGTCTCAGTCACTGCACAGATATCGATGTTCTTCATTTTAAGGAGTGCCTCGAGTGAGTGCATTTTGAGATTTAGACTTGTAGCATCACCCTCAGTTTTTGCTTGCCTGTTCTGTTATGGTGGTGAATTTGTAATTTGAACCTTGCCTAAAAAAGGCACTATAGGGGCGGCAAGAACCTTAGCCAGTATCTGGAATCCCAGGGGTGACAGGTGCAGGCCATCTCTGTCAAAGCATCCTGCTCTCTCAACCATGTCATTTCAGGCGGACAGATACTGTATCCCTTTAGAATGGCACCAGAAGCTTAGCCAATTGTTGAAGTTGAGCATTTTGTCCTTGTACTGCGGTATCCTTCTGGGTGATGGCAGAATGCTACTCAGGGCTAGTGTCCTACCTGCCTGGGCTACAAGATCGGAGAGCTCCTCCATGTCTCTTTTCATATAGTCCAGGGAGGTATATCTCAGGTCATTCACACCAACATGGACAATGACAGAGTCATATTTGTACTTGTTGTGGAGTGACCTGAATGTGTGGGTTATGTGGCGGATCTTGGCACCCAACAGGCAGCTGACAGTAACCTTCTCCTTGTTTAGCCTGGTGAGTGGGACATCAGTGTGCCTGACTATAGGATCACCATAAACTAAATTTCCCATACCTAATTACTTCTAAAATGTTATTCACATTACCACCTTTTTTTCTTTTCAAATCACAATTAAAGTGCCGTACAGTTGTATTATGTAGTCCTGAAATTTTTAAAAACTTATTTACTTGTGACATATGTATAAAGTGCAATAATGCTATGTACTCTAAAATTGTTACTGTATCCCTTGTGACTAATGTTCCATCTAATATTTTGTCTGTACATAAAACATACCTATACAAATCTCTCTTCCTAAATTCCACACTACATTATCTCTCCATATTGTTTGTACTCTCATCCCTATTTAAGTCTTGTATATTCAAGATAATCATATCTGTGTCAATTATTATTTCTCAGTCATTTCTTTCTTATTTATCTTTACTGTTTTTTTTTCCTTTAATATTGGTCCCTATACATTTTCATTTCCTTTCTCTTAACCATCTTGCCAAGGGATTTTTTTATTTTCCTTCACTAAATTGTATTGCACACTTTTATTATCATTTATTTCTGAAACTTTGTCTTGTTCTTTATTGTGGTAGATAGCGTTATTGCCCCACAGCAAGAGTTTCCCCAATTCGGTTCTGTGCTGGGGTACCTTCTCTGCAGAGTCTGCATGTCGTCCTTGTGTTTGTGTGGCTTTCCTCCAGGTGATCTGGTTTCCTTCCACATTTCAAAGACATGCAGTAGGTGGAATGGACATACTAAATTGCCCATAGGTGTATGTGCATCCAAGTGTATGGTGTGGATAAACGACTACGGCAGGGCTAGCCATCTAGCGGTGTAAATATTGGCTTTAGATGATTGTTACTGTTGAAGTGACACTCAACTCCATGTGCAAGAAATGGAAAAAAGGGGTTGTGGATGGATGGATGTATTATTTATTCCTTTAATTTAATGCAGTCAGACATCTGACTTGCACACAGTCAATACAAAGTGGTTATAACTGCTGACTATGAGGAAGCTGTCTATTAAATGAAAAAAAAAAAAAAGACCGATCCTTCTGTCGTTTGCTCAAGGTAAACTGTCAGTCTGTTTTTGCAGCAGTAGTTTTGTGTTAATTAAGCTGGAATATTTTACAGTGCTACCTTGTTTGTGCAACAGAACTGAAATTACTGTGGCCATTATTTTTGTTACAGCTAAGACATCTGGAATGTATACAGTCAACCGTGTGTCTATAATTGTTGGATACTGGGGATGTCTGTGGATAAAAATGACACTGCTGTTTTCTAACAGTCTATTTATTTGACCTTGCAGCACTGCTTTGTGTATGTATGAGGCAAGTTGGAATACTTTACAGTGGCCAATGCTTGTGTTAAAGTTGGTATGCCTTGAAGTGACCTGGTCCATATTAATCCATCGAAGGATCGGATCATTGAACTGTTCTGACTGAGATCGCATTACGGTAGGGCATAGAAAATTTGCCTTTTCCCCACTGTAGTGTAATCTCGGAGTTGGTATATATAATTAGCTGGAGGTGAGAGGGGTTCATTGAATTGATATAGACCCAAGTGACCATAGCAGTGGCACAACAGGTAGCACACTCATCTTTTTGTGAAGAAGGCTGTTGGTTCTATTCCCACATCAGGAAGATGAATTGCTGGCACTGAAGTGCAGCATAGGTTGAGTGTTGCACTCCTGAGTGTGTTGCCCTTCAGATAAGATGTTAAACCAAAAGAATAGAGGAAGTTCCTTGATGCCCTGGCCAAATTTCCTCGAGTAGTATAAATGCCACCTCAGGACTCCCTGGAGAGGCCATTAACCTTGTCAAAAAAGCATAAATAAAAAAATGTTTGTTGTTTAAACATGTTACTGTTAATATTTTCTTTTTAAAATCACAATCTGAAAGGGTTTGCCATTTGCTGGGTATAGCAGCTACCTGTTGATGAAAATAACTGACAGTACTGCAGATCAGGTTAAACTGTTATTTATCTTGATTTGCAGGAATAGTATGCAATTCTGTTAATCAAGTTGGAATACTTTACTGTGGCCTTCTTAAAAAAAACTGGCAGTTTTTGGAGTACACAATAAGTGTTGACTATAACTGAGAGATGTTGAGGCTTGCTATTCTTAACCTTTTTCTATTTAGTTGTAGTTGGGCAGAAAGTGATCCATCTTAGTAGTGGTCAAACAGTATTTTGTATTTCTTGAAATCTGTGTAAAATGAACACTTCTGTGGCTTATGCGCTTGTATGTGGGGAGGGGTGTTGCAGTATATTTGAGTAACAAGGTGGTCATAATTTCTCTCACTTTCCTTCACAGACCTCATTGTAAACAGTAAGAGACCATCTTTGATGGTCTGGTCAGAATATATGTGTAAGTAACTAGCCTTTGGTATGATGGGTATCATTACATTTCACAGAGCTTGGCTCTCTAGTTGAACTCTTGGCTGTGAATCCTTTTATGTGGAGTCTGCATGTCCTCCTCCTTGTGTGTTTTATCCAGGGTCAGTGGTTTTCTCTAGCACTGAAAAGACATGCTGCTGATTTAATTTGCATTATTACAGTATGTGTGCGCATGTGTGTATACATTTTATGATTGACAGTGGCAGTATATGTTTACATGTGTGAAAAATGTGTTTCTTCTGTGAAAACCAAGAGTACCAGGGAAACATGCATAACTCTTGGCTAATAGAAAAAAGAAAAATAAAGGTTAAAACAAATTACCTTTCAAAATAAGATGCATCAAAGAACATTTAAACCCTCAGAGCTTTGGGGGACCTGGCCCCCAAACCACTGCCTATACAAGTAATTACGTAGCCTTTTGTCACTCAAGACATAGACGTAGTCATAGACATATACATTAACAGTACAGAAGCTTAACCATATTAATATTTAAATGTTTTCCATTGATTTACATTGTACATGACACACAAAGTATCTTTTCCTTCTAACTACAATTAGTCCAACATTACATACATTGCTGAATTCCTGCCTTCCCTTAAACCTCACTGTTCCTCCTCCTGAATATTATTCTGTATGTATAGGTTCATAGGTTTAAACCTAAGGTACAAACCACCAGGGTCTTTACAAGCCTAGCCATGCAACCCAACCCAGTTTAGTCAGAGTTCCTTGGATGGCTGTATGGTGGTGTATGTTAGTGAAGAGGTAGCTTAACACCTTTATTGTATTATTACTTGTGACCTAGGCAAATTACATTTATATAAAAGCAATCAAACTGTATTAACAAGTTCACATTTACAAACATTAAACTTCACGTATATTGCTATGTATTATATAACCAAAGCAACATTACATAAATTATTGAATTCCTGCCTTTTTTAATCAAGAAACATCTTTTTTAAAACATTGCTTAAAATAAGCAATCGTACATTTATATTAATGAAAACAATCCACACTGACACCATCCTAGTTGCAAGCCTTTTACCTCTCAAACCATACTGACACACTCCCAGTTGCAAACATTGTACATCACTTATAATCTACTAAATAATGTTTCAGTCAAACATCACATCGCTCTTTTAAGTCCTGCCTTCTTTTAAACCTCATTCTTCCTGTCTCTGTATTGTTCCTAGAATTCCCATTTTTTCCTATGTAGTTTGCTCCTACCTTTCTCTAAAGATCTCAATTTCTGTTGTTTTGTCTCTGTTACTATATTCATGACTTGTAGTATAGTTGGCTTAGATTTTGATTTCCATTTTCTAGTAACTGATTTTTTGGCAGCCACCATAATTAGACTCCTCAAAGCCTTACCATGTCTAGGCAGTTCAGATTCTGTATTATAGCTTAGAAAAATCACCTGTCTCGTCACACCAATTTGCCAACCCAGCATCTCCAACAATGCATCCTGTAGGGAATCCTTAAAGTCGCCAACTCACTTCACTGCCAGAAAATGTGTTCCCGGTTACCTCTTTCTTCCCCATCATGCCTCCAACATTTGGTGTCTACCTGAGGAAAAATGCTCTGGAGTCTATTTGGGGTATAAAATATCTCTGTAAACATTTCCAAGCAAAAATCCTATTTTTTTAGATTGTGTTGCATATTTGGGAGACGTACATATACCCCCCCCCCATGTTTCTTTCTGAATTGCTTATCCAGTCTCTCTTCCCAATCTTTTCTAACTGCCTCTGATTTGATTCTTATAGTTATCATGCAATATTTTATATACTGTACCAATTATTCCTTTTTGTTTTAATGACATGTACTGTTCTAGATTCTTCTAAACTGTACCAATGCTGGTCTTTCATTTAGCACCCGCCTATTTCTCTTTGCTTTCCCTATCGAGGACTGATTTCAGAGTACAGGCAATCTCTAACCCGCAGTCCAAATAAATTATTGGCGTCTTCCAATTGTTTCATCTTTGTCTCTGTCTGTCTCTTTCTCTGTCTGTCTCTTTCTCTGTCTGTCTCTTTCTCTGTCTGTCTCTTTCTCTGTCTGTCTCTTTCTCTGTCTGTCTCTTTGTCTGTCTCTTTCTCTGTCTGTCTCTTTCTCTGTCTCTCTGTCTCTCTCTGTCTCTCTGTCTCTGTCTCTCTGTCTCTGTCTGTCTGTCTGTCTCTGTCTGTCTGTCTCTGTCTGTCTGTCTCTGTCTGTCTGTCTGTCTCTGTCTGTCTGTCTGTCTGTCTGTCTCTCTCTCTCTCGTTATTTGCTCCCAATACCTTGGTTCCTTTGCCAGTTTTATTCAATAAATTCCACCCCCTCTTGCCTGTTGTCTGTATCCCTAATTGCAGTCATCTCTATTGGCAGAATTTCCTTTCTCCATTCCTGTGTTGGCTTAGTTCTTGGGATACTTTCTGATACTTTAACAGTAATCATACATAATATATTATATCTATATTCTGTTTAAAGGTGTGCATTCAAAATCCCAGTCTCTCCTTGTTTCTTGAGCTTCCCCCTGTTTCATTACCATCATCATCCCTTTCCACTTTGAATTATAGTTTTCTGCTTGTGCTATTTATAGGAGCCTTAACTGTTTAGCTCTGAAATACCCTTTTAAACTGGGTAATCCCAATCCACCCTGTTCTACTGGAAGAATTGGCTCATCCCACTTGACTCTTGCCATCTTCTCTTCCCAGATAACGTCCTTAAGCTCTTTATTGATTGCTATACAAAACTTCTCCTCTGGTTGATAAAAATATGCCTGATGTATGTATTAATACTAATGAGACTAAAAACATTTTAATTGCTTGTATCATTCTATCCACATTACAAAGCTTCCATTTTCTCAATTTTGTATTATCTTTGTTTAGTCTGTTCTCACATCTTACCTGCCACACCAGAATCATTTTTAATCCATACTCCTAAATACTTCATTGTTATATGTACCCATAAATATGGATATTGCTGAACCAATTCCTATGTGGCTGCATAATTTACTGCTATTGCCTTTGTTTTAACTTCATTAATTTTGTATCCCAAAAATATTTGTAACTGTTTTCAGAATGTTCCACAACACTGTAATTTCTCTTTCTGGTTTTGTCTGGTATAAAATTATCATCTGCAAATAGATCCTGTTTTTCTTGACTGCCATACAATTATATCCTTGAATTTCATGACTGCCATACCAGTTGTATCTTTGAATTTCTGAGTCTGTTATTTTCTTTGCCAGTGGTTCTAAATATAATGCAAATAATAAAGGGGAAAGACACCTGGTTCCTCTCCCCAAGCAGAAATTATCAGAGAGGACCCCACTCACTTTAAGTTTAACCTCCGATCTCTCGTATATCCTCCTAATCAACCTTGTAATTTTTTCAGGAAATGCAAATGCTTTCATTACCTTTCTCATAAAGTCCCAGCTTACTCTGTCAAATGTTTTCTCTGCATGAAGACCCACCAACAACAATGATATTTTCTTACTTTTGCTTCTGTCTGGATCATCAATGTTCTGTTAATATGTTTGAGAGATAGCCAAGGGTTATGGGGGGGGGGAGGCATCTTAGTTGGGGATTAATTTATTTAATGTTTACCTTTTGTCTGTCAGACACATGTATGCCTGGCTTGGGGTGCATTTGCATTTTTCTCTCCAGTGATCAAGGTTCTTTTTGAATACGGTAAAGGATGAACATAGGTGGGAAGTTTATTCCATAGTGCTGTGATCCTTTGAGACACATCAGTCCCTCTAGCAGGTTCTGTTTATATCACAAAGTTCAGTTCCTTGGATCTAGTGTTGCAGGTGTGCAAGAGTTCTGTCAGAGCTGGATCTGTGTATGCTTGCATGCTAGGCATAGATTGCCTCTTGGTAATCTGTTGGAGACTTTGTATTGAGGTACGACTTTAAGGCGATCTGTGCATAACAGGGTATTTATAACCTGAATTCTCCGTGTTCCAACTGTTGCAAGGGGGCGTGGAACTTTATGATGGGTCTGATAAGGACTGAGTAGAGTGGTTACTATTAATTCCTTGGAACTGGATGCCGTACCCTTGCTTATGAGTTTGGTGACCATAGAATGATTTTCTTCCAATCCTTGCTACATGTTGCTCGAATGTCAAATGTCAGATTATTTATTTTATTATTTATTTTACATTTGTTGACCGGGAAAAAATCCGACTGGATACATGTCCATTTTCAGCGGAGGCCCGGGGAGAAAAGCTCCACATTTAAGTTAGTTTATATACAAGAGATTAAGATGGCACATAGCAATACAATCGGTTATGATCCAAATCTGGAGAGGAGCAAAATCAGTTAATAAAGTCATACATTGGTTATACTAAGTACAAAGAGAATGAATATGGAGCATAACAATACACTTGATTATATAAAACACGAGAGGACCGCAAAATCAGGTCATATAGTCGGACAGTGCAGAAGCAGTACAGAAAGTTAACATTTTTCGATTGGCCCCTTAGAGAGGTAAAAGGAAAAAAGGTGATTGGATGAAGAGATAGTAGGAAGTAGAGTACCCTCAGGAGAAGGTAGGGAGGAGAGAAATATTTAAGACAGCTATATAGAAGGGGGTTTAGTCTGGGTGTGAGCATTGGCATAGCCAGTGGGACTTGAAATACTGGAATAGACTTTTCTTAAAGTTGTGTAAGGAGGTGATGGTGGTGATACTAGATGGAAGGGTGTTCCATATTTTGGCAGTGACATTGGTGAATATAGCATCCCCTCCTGAGTTATTGGATTTTACTTTTTGAATAAGGGGTAAGTTAGAGGAACGTAGTCTGTTTAGATTAGTATATGGTATGACTAGGTTATTTAGTGCTGGAGTTTTATCCGGATATTTTAGTATTTTAAATGCTTTGATGAGTTGGGATTGTTGTAGGAGGTTTGGAAGTTCTATCCATCCCAGGTGTTTTAGGTTTTTACAGTGGTGGGTTCTATATGGCATAGCCGTAGCAAATCTGGCTATGTGATTATAAGAACATGAGAGTTTGTTCAGCTCGGTTTTATTAAGCTTGTTGAGCACAGGGGATGCATAGAGAAGTGTAGAGAGCAAGTGCGTGCGCGCAATGGTCACTTTTGTTATGGGCGTGAGAAAGGATTTGATTCTATATAGTGATCCTAATTTCTTATTCACTGTTTTAATGGTGAGATTAATATGGGTATTAAACTTGAGTTTATTATCAATGGTCACACCTAATAGTTTGGTATGGGGATCTGGAGTAATAATTGTCCCGTTGTTTGATTGAATGGTGAAGGTAGTGTTGGGAAGTTTATGGGTTGGATGAAAGAGTAGTAATTTTGTCTTATTTGGATTAAGGATTAGCTGACGTCCTGCTAGCCATTTTTCAATATCTGTAAAGCAGGCTTGGGTTTTAGCTAGAAGTTTAACTGTAGATGTATCCGAACATACTAGCGTCGAATCATCGGCATACTGTATACATGTTGCCTCGGGGATGGTTTTATGTAGGTCATTGATGAAGACTGAAAAAAGAAGTGGTCCTAGTATGGATCCTTGTGGAACTCCAATGGTATTCGGTAGGAGATTAGAAAGTTTATTGTGCCAGAGAACTGCTTGTTTCCTACCTGAGAGATAGGCTTGGAACCAGCCCAACGTTAGGTTGTCCAAGTTGAGATTCTGTAGAGTATTGTGAAGTAGCTGGTGGTTGACCATGTCAAATGCTTTTGAGAGGTCTAGAAAGAGAGCAGATGATATTTTTTTGTTGTTGCGGTTTTGATTTATTGTATCCGTAAAGGAGAGCAGGGCAGTCGTTGTGCTGTGGCTAGGACGGAAACCATGTTGAGAACTGGTCAGTAGTTTGTTCTGGGTAAGATAGTGAAGTATTTGCTTGTGTATGCATTTTTCCATGACTTTGGCCAGAGGGGACATTATAGCTATTGTAGTTTGACAATTCAGTGGATGAACCACCCTTATGTAGTGGGATGACGTGGGATATTTTCCAAATTGAGGGTATATTAGATTCCTTGATGGTACGATTAATTAGTATGGTTATGGGGTAAGCTATGACATCAGCGGCTAATTGTAAATATTCGGCTGGGAGTTGGTCTGCAGCGAGAGTAGTAGGTTTTAGTTTTTGTAGTAAGGCTCTTATTTTGGAAGTGGTGACAGGTTGTAGATTAAAAGTAGATGTGGTTTCAGGGATGCTTTTGGTTATAGGGCAGCAGGTGGCAGGTAGTTGGTTGGCTAAGGTTTGGATAGTATCTGTAAAAAAAGAGTTAAAAGTATTGGCTACCTCTATTGGTGTTTTATCAAATTCCTTTTCTGGGGTAGGAGTGGAGGATTTGCCTGGGCGAAGAAGGTTGTTGAGACCAGCCCAGAATTTTTGAGGATTGTCGTGATATTTATTTTGTAGTTGGGAGTAGTAGTTTTTATCAGCTAGTATGGATTTTTTAGTTGCATTTCTTTCCTGCTGGAATTTTATCCGATCTAGGGGTAGTTTGGTTGAGCGCCATTTTTCCCATGTTTTATTTCTGATTTTGATTTTGGATTTAGTTTCTTTTGTGAGCCAGGGTGCAGTATTAGTTTTAGTTTTAATTAATCTTTTAGGAGCGTGAATATCAAGTATGGCTAAGAAGGTAGTATTAAAAGTAGATACTGCTTCCTCTAGAGGGAGATGTATAAGATTAGTCCAGTTACAAGATTTGAGTTCAGTCAAAAACTTTAAAAGGTTGAACTGCTTCTTATTTCTAACTGACCTATACAAGGGGGTTTTGGAGAGTCCTGTTTTGTTTTTCCTGATCTATGTGATGAGGTGGTCACTAAGGTCATTTGGAGCGGTCCCGGACATGTATGTGTGGGGTGGGCAATTTATTAGGATCCAGTCTAGAATACTTTCTTTTTGGTCTGCATTACCAATTCTGGTGGAAGTGTTTATGATCTGGGAATATCCATAAAGGTTAATGTGGATAGGATTAGATTCTACAGAGCACAGGTTCCAGTCGATGTTGACATCACCCATGATTATGGTTTCTTGAGGGCAGTTTTTATTTAGCCAGTCTAGTATGTTTTCCAGTGTATCTACATTGTTCCCAGGAGGGATATACAATGTAATTAGATTTATGCTTTTTTCTTTATTTAGTTGTAGTTTTAAGGCAAGTATTTCGGCGTTGGAGATTTTTGTTCCCACATCCCTAACTATCAGTCAGGTCAATCATTAGTGTATTGTTCCCATAATTTCCATTTATTTCTATGTAATTTCCACCTTCCTTTTTCTACAGATCCCTCTTTCAGTTCTTTTGTCTCTCATATAACATCTGATACAACAAATATATGTGGTTTAGACTTTAACCTATTTTGCAGCCAACAGAATTAAACTTAAATAAAGTTTTACTGTTTGGGCAGTTCATATCCTGTGCCTTGGCTGAAAAGAATCATTCCTTAGTTAAAGCCATTTGTTCACCCGAAGTACTCTGTAGGGAACTTTTTAACATCTGTCATCTCATAATGGTTCCAAAACATATGTTCCCAGTTATCTCTTTCCCATCACATCTACAACATTTGCTATCTACCTGAGGAAAACCTATTTGAAACGTGCTTTTATAAGGTGATTTTGACCCAAATTTAATAGAGACCTCATCCTGTACCTCTACCCTGGGCTCCAGCTTGTCTGAGAACTGGCACTCCTACTACAATTTCCAAATCTTGCACATTTCATTGGAGTCTTCACTTTACAGTTCAGATTTGCATATTCCCGCCAGCTTGTATTCCCTTCCCACAGACTGACGTTTTGCTGCCAAATTTATTGATTTATGAAATTACTTGTCAAACAAATTAATTTACTGCCTTTTATTGAAAGTACACAGTAATGCCCAAAGTCACGTATGTTTAGTCATTTTTCCATGTAATGTCATAAACCTGCTATTAAAAGAATTTTTATTAACCTTCATGACTCAGATGCTCTGTGAGGTCGCAATCTACTCGTAACCTTGTGTATGGTGCCATCCTGAATACTTCACTAAAATCTAACAAGGCACTATCAGCAGCCCCTTTCTTGTCTACTGCCCTGGGTACCCAGCCAAAAACCTCTGCAAGTTTCGTTATTATTAATGTTTATATCATTAATCTATGCCATTTAAGGTCCCGTGTTTCACTGCCTTCCATTCTGTATACGGGTTATACATGAAATAATCTTTGGCTCAGAATTAAACCGCTAATTGGTTTTCAGCCCTCAGTTTTGGCCTTAGTCTAAAACAGATCACAGCTTTTTTTTTTATACCCAATACCAACATAAAACATACAAGTATATATGTGGGACCATGACTGCCTGAAAACAATTCTAAATGGAGTTTCATTTTTGAAATATTTCCTCAGGATTCCAGCAGAAATGGCTAAAGGATCTTTAAACCGAAAACAAGATTAGATTTCCTGTAATTCAAAAACGATAAACAGAGCAGCTCTGAACCTTAGTGTCTACCATAAAAAGTGTTTTGCAGGTGATACCAGTAACCTGTCCATAAAATTGCATGAAAATGTAAACCTTTTTGAAGACTTGAGCATTCATATACAGCAATATAAACAGATAAAATTAAGTTTGGGTCTATTGCAATTCATCGAAATTACACTTTAACGAACGGCATCTCATCGGAAATGCTGTTTATCGAATTCCGCTCGTGGGGGGCTTTGTCCCCCTACCCCCGACTAATTACATATACTAACTCCAAGATTGTATTACAGTGGGGAAAGGGCAAATTTCCCGATCCCCACTGTACTGCGATCTCTCAAAAAAAAAAAAAACAGTTCAAACAGCATGTTCGATGCAGTAACACCGAAAATGCAGTTTGAACTGATTTTTTGATGGAGTGATAGGGACCCAGTAAGTTTGGGGGTATTTCTTTTGAAAATGCCTAGTGCTGAAGAGGTTAATATTGCCGCATATTGTGAAGATTAAGTAGTAGAAGTCGTGTGTTTATAAGAATAATCCCAAACTGTGAACACGGATTGCATTTGTTTAAGATAATTCTACTGCCCTCAGATTCCTTATTATCTGGGGAGTTATTGATATATGTGGCCTTTGAAACAGGAAGTAAAGGCAGTTTACTGACTTAAGTGCTGCTTGGTACATCATATACATAGATCAGCAAGTTAAAAAAAATACTTAAAATGCACCACAGAGCATGTACAACCCACCATGGCTGTCACTCAAATTCCTCATGCAAATTTATCACAATTGTTTTGGACGGGGGCAAGCTCCAGTGGCCTTAGGGACGTGGGGATTCCTGTGCCTTCTTGATTTTGTAGCTGCATAATGCCCTGGTTACTCCATGTCAGTGTCCCAAGTTTTTTGCCAAGTAAGCAATATATATGGTTTGGAGCACTGCAGGTATAGTTTCTCAAGTGATGTAAAGAATTCTTGCAGATCTGTAAAATATTGACTCTTCTATACCTCACCAAGGGGAGTCGTTTGAATAAGGTATAAAAGACAAAATTCTAAGAAATATAGCAGGCAAATTGGTATTTCTCTTTAACCAGAAAAATTATGAAAATGTAGTAGCTTAAATTAGATACTTATTTGCATGACTACATTTCAGAGCATGAATGAACAGTGTTCATTTTAATTTATTGTAAAGAAAAATGTTTGGTTGTTGAAACTTAAGGTACTTGTGTATTATCGCAACAGCCTTATTTATTTTTTATTTTACATTTGTTGACCGGGCTAGTCCAACTGGATATATGTCCATTTTCAGCAGAGGCCCGGGGAAAAAAGCTCCACATGCAAGCATTTGTAAGAACAGGGTACAAATTAAGCATGTATATAATATATACATCAAAAATCATTAGATATTAACTACAAAACAGAACTTGAGAAATAGTGTGTTTTGTTAAGAGTTTCTTAAAGCTGAAAGTTGCGTGTACCTAGATACACAAGGAAAGCTAGTAATTTAAAGCAGAAAAGTTGAGAGTACGTAGATACCAAAGGTAAACTAGTCAGGGTTGCTACAGGGGCAGAGCCAGTGGGTTTTGAGGTGTGTTTTGAGTTGGGATTTGAAGTAGGGAAGAGAGGAGATTGCTGTGATATTGCGAGGAAGAGTGTTCCAGGTTTTTCCTACTGTGTTGGAGAACAAGGATTTGCCAGCTTTGTTATTGGGTTTACTAGTGGATATAAGTAGTTTGTCGGAGGAACGAAGGCTTTTAAGATTGCAGTAAGGAGTGATAAGTGAAGTGAGAATGGGAGTGTTTGTGGGTTTGTAAAGGATTTTTGTGGGCTAAGGAGATCTGGTGAAATAGAATTTGGTTTTGAAGTTCGAGCCATTATAGTTGCCTTAAGTTTTGGCAGTGATGTGTTTTAAAAGTAGAGTTAGTGGCAAATCTGGCAATATTGTTGTAGGCAGCAGACAGTTTGCTGAGGTTAGCTTTGGACACTGAAGTGTAGATAGGAGAGGCATACAGGAGAGTGGAAATAAGATGGGTCTGAGCAATGGAAGTTCTGGCAAGTGGAGTAAGGAATGGTTTAATTCTATAGAGGGAGCCTAGTTTTCTGTTTAACTAATTTTATAGTATTGTTGATGTGCGTGTCAAAGGTCAGATTGTTGTCTAGCTCAACTCCGAGGAGTTTGGTAGTTGGATCGGGTGATATGTTTGTGCCATTGTTTGATGTGAGACAGAAATTCAGTGGAGAGGATTTTCGGATTGGTGAGAAGAGTAATAATTTGTTTTTTTTTTTTGGGGGGGGTTCAAAATTAAGCATTGTTTGAGGAACCACATCTTTACGGTTTCAAAAGTCTTTTGGGTGAGAGAGTGCAGTACAGTGGGGGATGAGGCAGAACAGATTAAAGTAGAATCATCTGCATATTGTATACAGGTGGCAGGAGAAATATGAGTATGAAGATCATTCATAAAAATTGAAAAGAAGAGAGGGCCAAGAATTGAGCCTTGGCGAACTCCTAGAGTAATGGGGAGGTGGTTGCATAAGTTATTATGCCACCGCACAGCCTGTTGTCTGTTGTGCAGGTAAGAATGGAACCACTTAATTGAGCTTGTGTCTAGTGCAAATGATTTAAGTAAGTGTAACAGTATTTCATCGTAATCTGACTGTTGCACTGAAGCTATTGATAAACCGCAATGAACAGGTAGCAGGTAATGTAAGTTCTGAAATCTGTACCAATAAACACTTTAAAACACAAATGTAGCACATTTCCTTTCTAAAGCTGTTTTACACATAACAAAAGTGTTATCATACCCTTTACATGCAAGTCACGGTTGTATGTACTGTTTTGACCAGCCACAACCTAGCTTAGCAACTGAAGCCCAGCTTGATTATAAAACTCCACTAATTCTAAAAAAAAAAAGGGGGGGGAATTATCATGTTCTAATAAGATGTTTAAAGATAGTCTGTAAATGTTTTTTTGTTTTATCTTTGTTTCTATGGTTATGCTTTCAACATGCAAAGATGGCTTTCTGAACTCCTGTACGGTAATACTTAGACTTTTTGCTTGATTCTTCTCCCCCACCCCCCTTTTTTTTCCTACTCTCCAGAATTATGACCAGTGAAGTTAAGAAGTTTTGAGTCTTTGTGCCCTATGAGGGGCTGACACTGTTCAGGATTAGTTTACTGCTTTTAGCCTGCTGAGTGCCAGAACAGGTTCTGACACATTTGGAAGGCAGTTGCGATTTAATATCAAAGTACTAAACGTAACACATTGCATGTTAGATTGAATCATGATTTACTAGTTGTTCTCAAACCATAGAGTATGACAACAGGTTGTTAAATGCTGACATCCTCAACAGATTTCTAATATTGACTCCAGCTGGGTCTGTTTGTGCAGTGTGTAACTGGCCACATTTGGATTTTAACTTTTTTTTGGTAGATACTAAGGTTCAGAGCTGCTCTGTTTATTGCTTTTGAATTATAGGAAATCTAATTTTGTTTTTGGTTTAAAGATCCTCCAGCCATTTCTGCTGGAATCCTGAGGAAATATTTCAAAAATGAAACTCCATTTAGAATTGTTTTCAGGCAGTCATGGTCCCACATATATACTTGTATGTTTTATGTTGGTATTGGGTATAAAAAAAAAAGCTGTGATCTGTTTTAGACTAAGGCCTAAACTGAGGGCTGTAAACCAATTAGCGGTTTAATTCTGAGCCAAAGATTATTTCATGTATAACCTGTATACAGAATGGAAGGCAGTGAAACGTGAGACCTTAAATGGCATAGATTAATGATATAAACATTAATAATGATAACGAAACTTGCAGAGGTTTTTGGCTGGGTACCCAGGGCAGTAGACAAGAAAGGGACTGCTGATAGTGCCTTGTTAGATTTTAGTGAAGTATTCAGGATGGCACCATACACAAGGTTACCAGTAGATTAGACTAGAGTGTGCCTGAGAGTTTTACTGTGGATAAAACATACATTAAAAAAGATTTTTAAAGGGAGGTATCCGCGGTGGTATAGCGGTAGCGTTGTTGCCTCACAGCAAGAGGTTATCCTGTTCGCTTCTCTGCTGGAGTGCCTTCTGTGTGGAGTCTGCATGTCCTCCCACAGTCGAGTGGCCTCCGAAAGACATGCATGAATGGGCGTGCCTTCGCTGAAGGTTGGGTGCTGGGCTGGCAACTTGGCACCATAAAATTCTACTGCCAGTCATTAGTGGACCGGAGTTCCACTGTGGCGACCCCTTAACTGGGAAAAGCCGAAAAGACAAGCCACCACCACCGCAGGAATCCCTCTTTTCAGACTTTACTGATATTGTAAAAGATTTGGGAGAAAACCTGCTTTTTATTGATAACACATGGCAGCTAAAATTTAATGCAGATTAATGTATCTTGGAAGGGATAATCAATGAAGAGTACATAGTCAGAATGAAAGCATTAGCAACAAGGGGACTAAAAGACAACTTTGGGTACTTGTACCCAAGTCCGTAAAAGTAAGCAGATAATGTGGTAACTCTTCCAAAACATGCTTTTTTCAGCTTATCACTGGTAAAAACAAGAAAAAAAGTTGTGTTTAATCTTAGTAGATTGTTTAAGGTGTCCTAGAATCTTACATGTATTTCTGGAGACCTCATCTTTTACATAGATTTAGAAATGATTGAGGGAGATAAGTGGAGGAAAACAAAAATGGATTGTACCCAAAGTTATTTAAATAGGGAATAGAAGAGTTGAGTTTCCTATGTTCAGTCTTGAAGAAAGAAAGCAGAAGGGGAAATCGTCACAAGCATTTTGGCACCGCAAGGCAATACATAGATTACAAGTAAGGTCAAGGATACTGCATCAATGGGCCCAGACAGTATCCCAGGATGCCTTCTACATAGCATGAAACATGACCTATCAGGCTGTCTGGAATTTCTCTTTAACTGTAGCCTCCAAACAGGCTTTTTGCCTCATGAGTGGAGTACGCAAGAGTCCTCCATTTGCACAAAGTTGGACCATCTACAGACCATGGAAACTATACAGACCCTATACGTCTCACTAGTCGTCTATGAAAAATCCTTCCATGGCTTTACATACAAGTGATCAGTAGTGCTCAAGTTAACCTCCAGACACTGGACCCAACCCAGTTTGGTTTCGTCAAGGGCTGGTCATGCCTACTGAACATGGTGGACTTTTCTTGAGTAGGTCACCAAAGCAATGGATGAAGGCAAAATGGTTCACACTGCCTACATTGGCCTGGCCAAGTCATTTGACTCGGTACCCCATTTGGGTATTGTTGACAAACTCAGGAGGTGGATACAAACCCGTTTGCTACCCAGTGGATAGCCAACTGGCACACAGGACCTAGGAAGGTAGAATTGGGGAGTCCACCTCTACAAAGAGGTCTGTTACAGGTGGATTCCCTCAGGGATCAGTCTATGGACTGCTCCTTTTTGGCATTTACTTCTCTGAAGTTAAGGCCAATGTCGGTGGTGTCTGGCTGACTAAATTTACAGTTGATTGCAAATTGGGAGCTGTCATTAAATCCCACACTGACACAGACAGACAAGTGGTGTCAGAGCCATTCACTTAAACTAAATGCCAAGAAATGTGTAATAGTATCCTTCTGGAAGTCGTCCACTCCTGGTAACTGTCATATTGACAACACATCCATTAGAGTTGACTCTGTAGTCGGGGACCTAGGGAGACTCATAGACAGTAATCTAGCCATTGACCATCACATGTCTACATTAGTGAGGAAATCATTCTTTGTTGCACAACTTACAAACAAAGGTTTGTATGGCATCTAAGTCCATGGAAGCCATTGTTCACTGTATTCAGCATTCATCAGAGCTGTCATTGAGTACAGTGCCCCCTTTGGTATGTACCTTACCAGGCATATCCAACAATTAGAATGTCCTGTGTAAAAGAATACAGGGTGTAAGTAATCTGTCCTATACAGACCACCTCAAGGCGCCACCAATCCCTGTGTTCGGTCTCCTACAGGCTGTTGAGGGGAGATCTATGCCTGGCATACAGGGCAATGTCAGACCCCAGTCTGATGGACCTCCTGCATATCCACAAAACAAAGAACAGCAGAAGTACCTGTTCTAAAGACTAAACTTTGCCTGTGATATAAATAGGACCTGCAGGAGAGATGGGTATGTATCCCAGAAGACTACCCCATCTCTGGAACAGGCTCTCTGTCTGTGTGAAGAAGATTTCCTCACTAACTCGGTTCAAGTTTAACTTGGACAGTTGGATGGGGAACAGGAAATTCATGTCTAGTTTAACACAGACAACCTGTAAATGTTTCATGTCTCTGGCCCCTGCTTGTAAATGTTTCATCTCCCCAGCCCCTGCTTACATTTTTCAAGGGCATCAGAACTTGTCAGAAATTTGGGATGCATGGCTAGGCTTAAAAAGGCCCTTGTGGTTGCTAGCCTAGTAAACGCCTACGAACCATGTTTCAAACAAAATGTGCTCAAGAACTTGAGGACACCGTCTAAGAAGCTGAAGTGCTCAAGGAGATAAAACAAGTGGCCCCCTCCCTCCTACAGAAAATCGTTTGCATAGTTGAACAGCCTTCTTGAAGAGGTTGTAGGATCAAAATGTGTGATTAAGTTCAAAACTGTATTAGACAGACCTAAGATGGTTCCCAACAGCATTGTAGGGTAGAGGGAGAACTGCAGCTTACTTAGTATGAGTGGAAGAGGACAAATTAGGTGGCTCATGCAGTCTTCGCTTTGCAGTCAGTCTGCATTGTCGTGTGCGCTTGTTATCCGTGGGACATTCGTAAATCCATTTGAGAAACTCAGTATTTTAGTAGATGTATGCAGTAGATTCATAGCTTTCCCAGTTTGAGTGATGTTAGATTGGTTAGTTGTGTACTTTTAAAAGGGTTGCTTTAGTATGCGAAAAGGCAATTCTGCATTTACAGAGTTACCTTGTGTTAGGTCTTATTTAGATGATTGTTATAACTGTGTTATGTTTCATACTGACGGCGGAGTAAAAAATACACTTTGGGAGTTCTTTTCCAGTTTCAGACATTAATAACTAGCCAGACAGCCCATTGGTAGCGTTGCTGCAGTGGTACATTCCTGGGTTTGATTGGTAGTCTGCGCATTAAAGGTTGGGATGATGACAGAATGGGCAGCCAATTGTGGAATATTCTTTTGTGTAAGGGGATTTGATGCAAAACAATATGCCTTCTTCCTTTTGGGGACAGGGAAGCGCACACACATCCCAAGTAAACCATGTAACACAAATTCCTACAATGGAGTAACCATTTATGGATACAGATGTGTCCCACCCACTATGCATTGCTAGCATTAAGTTGGAGTCCCCGACTTGACTGTTATTAAAGGGCTACCAACTTGATGTTTTATGTATTTTGTTGTACATCTGTAGGGTCTGATGGAGAGCTTATTTTACAAATCCTGCTTCAGTCTTTACAGGTTTACGTGTGCTTTAGTTTACAGCACAGAGCACCAAACTTTTATTTATCTAGTACTACTAATTGTACTTTATTTTAATTTTACTTGCTGTTTGCTGCTGTGCCTTTGCTCAGCATATTGCAAGGCTTTTTCACCTATGACTGGCTACTTTCATGTAGGTCAGTTTTACATTTTGCTATATATATATATTTTTTTATCTTTTGCCTGTAGTCTTTCTGTTCACGGACTCATTTGTACAGTAGAAGTGGTGTGTGTGTGTGTGTGTGTGTGTGTGTGTGTGTGTGTTGGAATATATGAATTTATGTTGCATTCCACTTGCCCAAAACTTTTGGATATGACCTGCTGGATTCAATACGTGGTTTTCTCCTGTTTGTTTATCTTGAATCCATTGTTCTGTAATGTTATAGTTACCCTGTCTTGTATATGCAGTTCTTGTGTATGAACTTGCTCTTTTTATTCCATTAACTGTTCAATAGTTTTTGTTACTTTCTATTTTCCCAAGGTCTTAGTGCTGCATTAACGGATCAGATTTGCTGTGCACATTGTGAATCACAGTAGAGACGAGCCTACAAGTGGAGATCGACTCTGATTAGACCCTTATGAGAAGGAATATTTATTCATAGTTACTTAACACAAGGGATGATGAAACATGTGCACTGAATGTAGACTAAGTGCTGGTTGAGGGTGTTGTATTTTGTTACTGAAAACTTTCCTTTCTGTTGGATGTAACTATATTAATTGTTTCATGAGTTTTTCCTGTAGTCTTTCCATTTGTTCTTAGTGAGCTGAACGTTGACAGAATTTTAGTACTGCCTAACCCTTTATTTTTTAGTGATTTTTTTTTTTAAGCTGATACCATGTTTTTTTCTTCATTCCTGTCCAGTACTTTGACAGTTGGTGCTTTTCTTATGTACTTAGATCATCAGAAATTTAATTGCAAGCCTGAAGAACGGAGATCTTGCAAATCAGTATAGTGGTTTTCTAAAGCTTTGTTTTAAAAGCAGATAGTTTGAGTGTTTGCACTGGCTTTCTGAAGCCTTGCTTTAAATTGGGGGGGGGGGGGGGGGTTAGTGACTGCCTCCAGTGACTGTCATTTTGGTTGTTAATGACTGATATTTCCAGCATCTTCAGTTTTTTATCTGTGTAAAGTACTGACAGAACAAAATTGGCTTAAGTTTTGGCAACTAAAGTGCCCATAGCATCACCATAAATTTGTTGATGTGACACTTATTGAACATAAGTGTTATTGGTTAAAACTGTGTCTAACAAAATAGATAATGTTTGCACCTTCTTTGCTAATTGACAAAGGTGTTATCTAATCTGCTAGGATGCCTATATTATTGGGTGTAACACTTGAGCACCGATTGTATGCTGGTTACCAATACAATGTTGCCATCTGTTTTGCTTTGTTGCCATTAATTTAAGGATGAAACTTTTTTATAATTTCGCTCAAGTAAGGTTTCATGTATGCTGCAGGCATACCTCTCAACTTCTTACAGCAAGAAATCTGTCAAAGCCACAAATAATGGGGGGGACAAAGTCCCAAAAACAGGCACACTTTTTAGTTATTGCTCTTACAAACTTGGAGAGTAGATAGAATAACAGGTTTTGTATTACCATGAGTTTTCTGAAGGATAGATGTCTAAAACTCATGTCTGCTATTTTTCTAATTTCAGTCCTCATGATTTGCCGGTGACTTTCCAACCCCTGCCACACACACACACACACACACACACACACACACACACACACACACACACACACACACACACACACACACTTAGGAGAAACAGACAAAAATAAGAGCCAAAAATCTGAACAGTTGAGAGGTATGCCTGCTGCAAGTACATAGATATTGATTGGTTCAGTGACCCAACCAGTTTATGGTGGTATTTTGGTGTCCTACTTAGTGTAAATGTGTATGTGTGTTTATGCATAAGTATATAATATAATGCATTGTTGATGTACAAACTGATTTACTTACCCGTTTTTGTACTCCTAAGCAGTATCACTGCATGGCAGGTAGCAGCTTGAATGTACAACTGGGTATCAGTTAATGTATTTCTCAATGTCTTGTATTTAATTTTTTCCAAATTATTGCTTTACCTAGTCCAGTTTATACCTGCAATGTTTTAGGGTGCGTAGCAGATTAGATTTTGACTATTACTTATTCTCTCATTTTTTTCATCCATTGCTGCTTTAGTGAAGTAGGCATGTGTTTTGGTAGCATAGTTTCTTATAGTGTCAATTTCTTGGTCCTAGTGATTTTTGCAATGCTAGGGAATTGAGCTGCCTGCACCTTATGACCGTCTGGTGGAGTTCCTCTTGAGTTGTTCAGCAGTATGTATTAAAGGTCATGGTTGGAAAGGTTTTACAATGCACACAACTTGGCTGGGCTATCTTTGGATTGATACTTTCTGCTTTGAGGACTGAAACTCGTATGTTGCTTTAAAATGCTGAAAGACTCTTAAAGTCTGTGAAATAAGGTCACATGGTTGGAAAAGAAAGTGCATGCAGCTGTGTTTATCAGTTGTTTTAGTCTAGTCCAACTCTTAATGACCTCAAGGATTTTATCATGTCAGGCCTGTCTGTTAAAAACTGTTTCAGTTCTTGTAAATTCATACTCTTTGTTGCTTCAGTAATGCTGTCTACCACAGTCTGTCTTCTGCTTTCCATCTTTCTCAACATCAGTGTTTTCTCTAGTGAACCCTGTTTTCACCTTATTTGGTAAAAGTATGAGAGTTTTAGTTTTGCTGTCAGGCTTTCCAATGAAAAGTCTTGAGTTTATTCCTTAAGTACTGAGTGATTTTGCAGTCTCTAGAATGCTCAAAAGTTTTCTTCATCACAGTTCAAAAGCATCAAAGCCGTGTGTTACTGGACAAACTGTAGCATTTACGAGATGGATCTTAATGTGATGTCTTTACTTTAAAATTTTATCCAGATTTAACATAGCTTTCCTTTCAAAAATGCCTTTTTAATTTCTTGGCTTGCAGTCACCATCTAGATCTTTGTGCCCAGGGAAATAAAAGCTGCTATTGCCACTGCTTCTTCCCCATCTGTTTTCAAAAAACTGATAGGACTAGATGACATACAGTGGATATAAAAAGTTTACACACACCCCTGTTAAAATTCCAGATTTTTGTGATATAAACAAATGAGACCACAATAAGTTATTTCAAAACTTTTCCCACCTTTAATGTGACCTATAACCGGTACAATTCAGTTAAAAAATAGACATCTGTTAGGGGAAAAATATAAAAAATAAACGTACACCCTTAAACTTAATACTTTGTTGAAGCATCTTTTGATTTTAATTACAGCATTCAGTCTTCTTGGGTAGGAGTATGTCTGCATGGCACATCTTGACTTAGCAATATTTGCTCACTCTTCCTTGCAAAAGTGCTCCAAATATGGCAGATTGCGAGGGCATCTCTTGTGCATAGCCCTCTTCAGGTCACCCTTCAGATTTTCTATTGGATTTAGGTCTGGGCTTTGGCTGGGCAATTCCAAAACTTTAAATCTGATGATGTTTATCTTTGTTTATTCCTTATTCTTGGGATTCGGTTCCAACCTTGGAACAGAGCCAGCCTTTTTTTCCAAGCTCGCATCAGCCAACTAAGTGTATATTTTGATACTTTTTTGATTTTATTTCTTACAGAACTCTTAGTTTTTCCACTTTTATTAAGTCGTATTTTCTTTTTTCTTTATTATCTGTACCTTTTTGGTGTCTTCTACTACCTTTGTTTGTAGTCTTTCCTCACCCTCACTTGGGCCTTGCTACAGTGTGTGTGTGCCTAGCTTTTGAATTTTGTGGATATAATGTCTGAGAAGAAAGGGAGTCCAGGCTTTAAGAGGTATTCGGAGTGTGGACACAAACTGCCTCACTCTGACATGCATGACTTGTGTGTTACTGTTTTGGGCATGCCTCCTCTCACAGTGAAGCTGCCCTGTCAGATTTGTAAAGGTTTTTCTGCCAGGACTTTGAAAGAACGTAAAAATAAACTAGTACTAGGGTCTCCTTAAGACCTCTTTTTCTGCAAGGCTATTTCTGGGTCGCAGGAATCTTCTCCTTTCAAACAACATAAAAGATCTAAGTCTCTTCCATCGTTTCTCTTTGGGAGACCCTAAGGAATTGAACCATAAAAGGGCTAAATTGTCAGTTGGTGCCAGCGGCTGCTTCAGCACCAACTCACTTGACTCTGTTTCCGATTATGTCTGCTGGTCCCTTTTACACCTTCGCTTTCGACAGACTTCAGCCTTTATGGTGCAGACTACTAAGGCACTGACTAGTTCAGTGCAGACTTTCTCTGCACCAGTTGGTATATCAGCGCAGTCATCTTTGGCACCGACTGAAGTCTCTGTGCAGACTCCTTCAGCACCGTCCAGTTTCTCGGTGCAGGCACCTTCGGCACCGACAGTTTCTTCGGTGCAGGCTGTCTCAGCGCCGATGGTATTGGTGCAGACATTACCTATTCAGACACCTTCTTTCAGTGGTCATGCTGGCCCTTTTTTGGACAGGCCCGAATTGCCTTCAGGACTTTTTAGTGAGGTCTACCAGAAGCCTTTCTGAACATGATGTAGTGCGTCTTATAGACTAGCTGCTTTTGGCCTGAGGAATTCCTGCCCCTCCAAAAGTGTCTCTCCCCCTGTAGAGTTTATCACCTTTCTCCACAGACTCCTACCTATACTCCTTCGACCTCTGTGTGGAGGTTTTGATGCATCCCTCCTTGGATGGGCCGACCTTCCCGTGTCTCCTCAAAATTTTTAAAGCAGAGAGGCGAATGGAAGTCCTCCAACCCTTCCTCAGAGGAGTCTGTGTTCCTGCAGGCTTTTTGTGCCCGGCCCCCTACCTCCTGGGTTACCCCATCTGCCGATGAACTTGTCAAGCTCATCGTGCAGCGTGAGTGGAAGGCACTGGACTACGTGGAGGCCATAACCTCGTAGGCCAAATCCTTTATCCCCTAGAAGAGTGCCTCCATTGGTCAAAAAGTCTTCCAGTAGACACCATGGTCGTGGCTGCCGCTAAAAAGAAGGAGCTGGCAGAGGAGAGCCAGACTGTTCACCTGCCCAATAAGGAAGCCTGGGCGGTGGACAGATTAGGGGAGCAAGTCTTTGCGTCATCTACCTTTGCTGTTTAGGTCCTTGAACTACCTGGCACATTTCACAAGGCTACAGAGAGACTCTGTGTCTGAACTCTTTGAGACCTTGGCAGGAGCAGTTTCTGACGAGGTCCGAGACAAGGTGGCCTCACAGTTAGTGACCTTAGAATCGGTTTCCAGTTCCTCCATGTGTTTGATATCACACGCTATTGAGGGAGTGGCGAGAGCTGCTGGGCATCATGATGAGATGCAGCCTGATGCCCTTTTCTGACTTTGACGGATCCCGGAAGGCTTCCTTCCTTAATGCCCCTATTGAGACCACTACTTTGTTTGGTTCCAAGGTAAAAGATACATTGGCCAGATGTGAACAGGATGGTAAGACCCTATCTGCCATGGGTGTCCATTTTATCTTCTCAGCGGTTCTATTCTAGGAATCAGAAGACTGGGAAAATGTGGCACAGAAAATATCTGGGACCTTTCCCATGACTCAGGCCAAGTATTCCTCTAGAGGCAGGGGGAGGAATTCTAACTGAAGGCACCTCTTTCGGGCAGGGGAGGCCTGCAAAACTGGGGTTCCAGGTAATCTTTCTCTGGACAGCCCTATCGGCGCTCCTGAGAAGCAGTTCGATTGCTTTCCTCTGGAAGCAGTCGGGGGTTGTTTTTCCTTGTACCCTTCTGCCTGGCAAACCATAACCACAGATGCTTGGGTACAAAGACTCATCACCAGAGGATACCCTATTTCTTTCTTATTCACTCCCCCTCTTACCCAGAACCTTACCCGATGTGCCACCTAGTCAAAGCAAAGCCGCAGCTATAGAAATATCAGAGCTGCTTCAAAAACAGTCATCCAAACAGTCCCCCCAGACAAGACAGGATCGGGCTTCTATTCAAGATTCTTTTTGGTGCCAAAAAAGGCAGGCGACTGGAGACCAATTCTGGATCTTGGCACCCTAAACAAATTTGTAAAGACAGAAAAATTTCGTATGGTCACAGTTCAGTCTATACTTCCACTTTTGGAAAAATACGATTGGATGTGCTCCATAGATCTTCAAGACGCATACTACCACATAAAGGTGGAAAGATGCTCAAAAAGATATCTTTGTTTCCGGGTGGGAACCAGTCATTACCAGTTTCGCGTACTGCCCTTTGGAGACTCTACAGCCCCCAGAGTGTTCACAAAGTGCATGGCAATAGTCACAGCTCACCTGCAGCTTCAAGGATTCCAGGTTTCCCTGCCTAGACAACTGGCTCATTACTGCCCCAACAAGACGTCTACTGGATCAGGACTTGATTTACACCATAAACGCTGCACAGCAGCTTGGAATATCGATAAACTGGAAGAAGGCAAACCTTACTCTGAGTTGCTCATTAGAGTACATTGGAGTGATTCTGGACACAATGATGTCTACAGCCTCTCTACCAGATCACATTCACATAATTCAGAGGGTCAAAGAACAGGTTCAGGCAATACTTTCACAAAGACTAGCCTCAGCTCGATCCATTCAAGTCTTGGGATTGATGGCAGCCTCCATCACCATAGTCCCTCTAGCAAGGCTACATATGAGGAGGCTTCTTCAATGGCTGCTTTTTACTCCGTGGTGCCCATCCCAGCACCCCTTATCTTTTCTGATTCGAATAACCAAGATTTGCAAATGGGACTTTCTCTGGTGGATGTCAAACAACCCTCACCAGTGGTCTCGCCTCTTCAACCCTCATCAGCCCAATGCCACAGTGACCATGGATGCCTCCCTGATGGGGTGGGGGGGCTGTTTCAGTGAAAAACAGTCCAAGGCACTTGGTCACAGAGGAGGCCCGTCTGCATATCAATGTCCTTGAACTGAGGGTGGTGCTACTAGCGTTGCAAGCATTCCAGTCGAACCTTCCATCAGGGACTATTGCAATTCAGTCAGACAACATGGCAGTAGTCCAGTACATCAACAAACAAGGAGGAACCAGATCATGCTCACTCTGTTGAGAGGCCATGAGAATATGGCAATGGGTGATAGCCTCCAACAGTTTCTTGATGACGACGCACATTCCCAGGAGCTCCAACATGATAACGGACAAGTTGAGTAGATGCATTCTACAGCCTCATGAGTGGTCTCTCAATCCTCTAGTGGCGGTGATGATTTTTGACCGCTGGGGCCAGCCTTGCTGCGCCTTTTTTGTATTCCGTCCAATCACAAGTGCAGCAGCTACTTTGCCCTGATCCTCCCTCTGGGACAGTCCCCAAGAGATGCTCTAGTCCACGATTG